>NC_050600.1:6695211-6995211 GCF_013368585.1 Megalops cyprinoides | reverse complement strand
ATGTATTTATTAAATGCGTGTACTAAGTGACAGCGTGAAATGAAGGATTGATATCCCTCGACAGCCCTTAGGGTCAGTTTACAGAACTGTATCTGTCCTGTATTATATTTGTACCATCCTGACAACTGCTGCTTGCTCTGGTAATGTTAAATAATTCTGAGAATCTGAACATATTCTAGGCTACAGAAACTGACTGCAGGTGGGTATTGAAAACGTGGTATTTATTGTAGGACATCGCTTTGCTAATCTTCAGTTTTAAGGCTGGGCTTTGTGTAGTTCGACTGTATGGTTTCACATGGAGAGGTATCAGCCAGTGTTGACATGCAGAATGCCATTCTTTCAGCCTCCCAGAAGTGTGTATTTAAACTTTAACAGCGCGTCATAAAACCAAGGCAAAGTCCGAAGCTGGTTCCCAGCTGGGCGTTGTAGCTGGGGTGCCCAGAAGCAGAGAAGGGTACACAGTGACATGGGCCTTTGACTTGGTGCTATTGTTGTTAAGGGCTTCTTCATGCTCTAACTGGTTCTTCCATCCTGCTCCGCGGTGTGCCGTTATCACTGTGTTGTCATTTTTTTTTTTCTTCATATGATGAATATTTTTTGCCCTTTTATCTGCATGCCATTTGTCTCTCAGTGTCAGAATAGGTAGAAATGGGGAGTGTGAAAAGGTGGACAGGAAATGTGTTCTGGCCGCGCTGATGCAGATGATCCAGTGGTGGTGGGACTTTTGGTATCTGATTACGTGTGATTAACGTACCATTAATGTCATGTGCGCTCACTGATGTTCCCCCCTCGCACCCATGTATCACCAGTGCTCGCCCCTAGGTCGTCACTATGGCGACAGCCAGTCTGACCTGGAATGCTGCTCAAGAAAAAAAATGAAAGTGCCTGTCAGGCTGTTTTTTTCTTTCCACTCATGCAACTCTGCCCATTGGAAGATAAGAGGACACTGGCTTTGCCCAAGTACCCCTTACTTGAAATTTCTCTGGGGGGGATCGGCGTTAGCCGAAATCGGTAGGTACCCACTCCCGTCTCACGCTCCATCTCCTCTCAGTGGACGCACCTTCTCCCCACCCATGTTCCTCCGTGGGGCAGCTTCCTGCCAGCGAGGGAGGGAGGGAGAGAGGGGGGGGGGGGGGGGGGGCGAGACGGAGAGGTGCAAATCATCCTGACTGACAGAACACAATTAGACAACAGCTGGCGCTGTACACCCGGAGAGCAGCTTTTCAAGTGCTGTCCTCCCCATTGCCATAAATCAGGCCCGCCGCGACTAGCGGTGGAGGTGCCGGGCGGGGCTGGGAGGGCGGGGCCGAGAGGGGGGGCGGGCACACTGCAGCACACCTCGCCTCTTCTTTTGTCTCCCCCCGGGGAAAGAGCCTAAACCCGTCCAGTGCTGCTCTACCTCCCCTCAGACCACCACTTACATTTAGACCCTTTTATCTGTCACTTCTCCCTGGCTGCAGCTGTTACTTTGGGTCTCTTTGCCGCTGTTTCAGACCTCAGGTAGAAATATGCTTCTTGCTCTAGTATGAAAGACAAAGGTGCTGTCGGAGTGTACCTGTGTTCCATTATCTCCCTCTGAGTGTTGTAGGTCACGGCTGGGTGTTTATTTCCCCTGTGTGTAATGGACAAGCTGTAACTGATATTGTCCTGTATTTGTCTCTCTGGAAAAGGCAGTGATGTCATGGACGTAGTGGAGTTTATTATGAAGCTGACATGTGAATCCTACTTTTGCACAGGAGTGTCATAGCAGGGCAATGCCTCCAGTGTGATGAATGAGTGAGCAAATGGTAATACTTTTTTTTTCTGGCTGGTGTTATTAACCCCACAACACCCTGCATGTCAAGCTGTAATTTTTAACACACTATTTCATCATATATTTAGTTCTTTGGAAGATAAAATGACACTACCGGAATAAGCATAACATGGAAGCATTTCACTCTTTTTAACGTGTCCTTGATGAGCATAACGGTGTTATAGTTTAATGTTATTGTGTAATGATGCAAGTTCTCAATGCTAATTTAACTCCATCTGCTGCCCAGCTAGCACAGACCATTTGAAAGCATAGTAGCAGAATTGTCTTGTTTGTTATAGTGTGCAGGACTCTTTGTGCTCAGCATAGGTTGTCACTACGAAAGTGAAGTCTCTAATGATTGGGATTAATTACTGTGGCTTACACAGTAGGTGGTAGGCAGGCTAAATGCATTTTGGGAGAGCTGATTAAAATGTATTACATATCCACTGTGCATAAGGGCATTAGGTACTGCCCAGAAAGCCGAGGCCATGTCTACAACTTGAATGTCGCTTCTGCATTACGCTTTTAGTGTGATGCTGTCTTTCTGTGCCTGGAGTGTCTGAAGCTTTAGTTGGGTTTGACCTTCTTTTCCTGCCATGATATTGTGCCGTATGGGGGGGCCTGTGGCCGCTGTTCTTGTAAGTGCGCAGTGTGGTTCTGTGATCCCGCCTTGGAAGGGGGGTCTCCACTCTGATCAGCCCGAAAAAAAAGAGGAAAAACTCAGGCTGAACCCATCAAAGTTAATCTCCCATGTTTTACTGCGGCCGGCCCAATACTGTTTATCAGCGTGGGCAGTCTGGCTTGACATGGAGCTCAGAGGCTGGGGTCGCCTTGTGGAGGACGTGGATTTAGAAAAATAACAGCACCAGCCATGTGAATACCTCTTTTACTCTGAAGAAAGGATGGTTTTTGATATTCATTTATTTCATCTGAATCATAAAAAGCCAAGCACCTGGACGTGGCTCACTAATGGGTTGTGGGTACAGGCTAGCAGCAATAAAAAAAAATGGGCAAACGAGACCGCTTTTGAAATATCAAGCAAAGCACCGTTGAGTACACAACACACCCTTGAAGACGGGTGGTGGAGACTTCCTTCAGTGGTTTTCAGGATTCAGAGCACTGTAGCCTCACAGTATCAACGTAGGTGTGGAGGCGTGGTTGGAGAATGGGACTTGTGTCAGGAAGGTGGGCAGATTCAAATTCCGGGTGGGGCACTCCTGTTGTACGCTTCAGCAAGGTGCTTACCCTAAATTCTAAGTATGTGTTATATGTACATGCTGACATGCTAGCATAGTTGAAATGTGAATTCTGTAAGTCACTGTGGGCATGGGTGTCAGATAACTAAGGTAACATACACTAATGATCAGGAGCTGGTTTCACAGAGCTGGTCTATGAAGCTTGAAACTGGGTAACACTTTAACGATAAACAAATACAGAAAAAATCACAACAGACACGATGCAGATAAATGCGAGCAATTTCTGTCTCTTGAAACTACTTTTCCTGGGGATATTTGGGAGGGGAAAAAAGCACAAAATGTATTTCGGCCTGCAGTCCTGTAGTTTTGTAATAAAATTTTAAAATGAGTGAAGGCTGCATGAGACCCTCACGCTGAGAATGGAGGCGTCTTCATAGCCAACTCCAGCAAGACTGAACTTTGCACATGTAAAGGCCCTGCCCCTGCAGCTGTAAATATGCAGCCCCAAACAGTGGCTCCGTTGCGGGTATGCCGCATCTCTGTCTCCCAGTGACCCTCTCCGGCTCCCTGTCTCAACAAATCCCCTCCAACCGTCTGTGGGGAGCACTTCCTTCCTGTCTCCTTTTTAATTTTAATACCTGCCTGTCATTTTTTTTTTTTTTTGCTGCCCCTGCTGCGCATCCAGTAATTACCGAAGCAAAAGCCTTTCATTTCAGGGACCGGCAATTATCTGTGCCGAACACATTCAAGCTGCTTCCAGTTCAGATGAGGGGGATGTCTGAACACCCAGCGGCACCCCTCTTCCTTTCAGAGAAGGACACAGAGGAAGCAAAGGACTTCAAGCAATCGCCTCGTATTCTCCGTAAACAGGAAACAAAAAGAACAGTGTAGTGGAAATAATGGCTACATGAATTATATTAATGATAGTGTGTGTGTTTGTATATATATATATATATATATATATATATATATATATATATATATATATAGTATATATATTATATATATAGTGTTTTGTTTTTGCTTATATATCAACAAATGCAAACAGATATGTATATTTATATAATAACTAAATAGAAACTCACATACACACACATACATATATAAAATTTTGTATGTAATTTATTTTTGTTCACTTAAATGCCACAACTAATAAAACATGATTTTAGTGGAGAGAAGGAGACAGGAGCAAATAGCTGAAATGGTTCCCTTTAAAGCATGATTTAAGACCTTTACTGAACGTTCTTTGAGCCTGCCCTTATTTTCACCTGCTGGGGAATCTGTAAGTCGTAAGGGCGTTGTAAATAATGGCTTTATGGGTCCTCCAGCTGCACAGTAGATGTGCTCTTGTATACTGCCTCATAAGTGCTCCTTTTGATTTCATCACCTGAGAGGGAGGAAGAACATTCTTCATTCAGGAGCATTTATCTCACATCTTTTATCCAACGTTTGGGGAAAAGAAAAAAAAAAAAACGCTACACCAAAAATGCAGGACACTTCTGTCAAAGTGAGATTTGAAAAGGAAGAGTGAGGAATTTTAAGTGGCAAGTGCGATCAGACCGAGGCTAGCCCTCTTTGACGATGTTGCGAAGTCAGAGCGATGACACGCCTGTGGCTGGAGGCAGCGGGGGCGCGTCAGACAGTTTCGACTATCTTTCGATATTTTACATTGAAATTTGACGTTGGGATGCCGGCGTGGAGAAGCGTGGAGTTCGAGCCCGGGGTGTTTTTTTTTTTTTTTTTCTCGCTGCGGTTCTTGAGTGCAGAGTGGTATTTGCCAGGTGCCCCTTGCCGTTCCCATCTTGGGGTCCTCCACCTGTGGGCTTCACAGCTTTTGCTCTCATTCTGTGCCCCAGCGACACTGCGAACACGGTGCGGGTCGCAGTGAATTAGAACAGGAACTGAACTATCTGTATCAGTCTGCAGGCAGGATCTAGGGCATTCCTTGTGTTAACAGATTATCTGATTTCCATTCAGATGGGTCGGGTATCGCAGCTCCTCTCCAAAAATTGACCCTGGCCAGGTCTGAAAGGAAAAACTCCTTTCGTATCATTTCCCTTCTTAATTGTAAAGTCCTTTGTGCGGGTGTTTTTTTTTTTTTTTTGAAGGGGTGAGGAAACTGATTGTAGGTTTTGGGCCAGTGAAGGTAATCTGTTTTTCTTTTTTTTTTCCTGTGTTTGAAAGGGAATACCGAGCTTATTCTGTGTATAAAAGGCTTTGCGCTGTCAACAGGGTGTAGCCACCCGGTCCTGTGAAACGCACTCAGAGCAGAGCTACAGTTTCTCAGCTGCGGAGAGGGGGGTGGGTGAGGGGAGGCATCTGGGATAGATTAGCCAGCCAGTTTGATATGGTGTGTGATTATAAACATATTTAGAAATTGCCCCTGCCTAGCGTGGTGCATTGCTTCAAAACTAGAGCGGATTTTGCAAGGGGTGTTTTTGAGAATAGTGGTAGGTGGTGGAGATGAGGGGGGCCAGGGGGTGGGTGATGTATGTACACCAAGTGGGTGTTCTGTTGTGACAAAAACAGGTTTGTCACCAGCCATGAGCGCTCCGGTTTCAGCGCGCCAGCAAAGCATGGAGACGGAGGGTGACCTTGCCGCGCATGAAACCCAACACCAAACGGCTCACAGCACAGGTTCCCGCTTGCACCAGGGTTTCTCAGGATGTTCAAACACCAGGGTGGCTAATTGCTATTTTGGTGCGACCGTCGTGTTGTTTTTATTTAATTTTATTTGACTTTATTTAGGGCTGTTGACTGGGTCCCGTCACCCCCACACACCCGGCTCTCCGCTTTCCGGCCTCTGAGCTGAACACTTGCCCGGCATTGCTGGTCTCCCGCCAGACCAGGCTCCTTTGAGAAAAAGGAACGGAAAGATGGGATTATGGGGAGGGAGGGAGAGAGCAGGCTCCCGCTGGTTCTCCCGCGGTAATTAAACAGAAACGGCCAGCGCTGACACGGCACCAGAGGTCCTCTCAAACCCACTCCTGCTCCCCAAACCCACCCCCCACCCCCGAGAAGCAGAACGGCCATCCGGGATGGGGCGTTGGGCTTTTCCGGTGGAAAGCAGGTCGGGATCCAGCCGTCAGCCGGTGTTGTCAGCGAGCCGGCCTCGTCCGTCAGTGGTACAGATAAGCCGTGCTGACATGCGGGCATCACTGCAGGGTGTCTCTCAGCAATCTGCCAGCAGCCAGGCTTTGGGGGGGTGTCGTCAGGGGCCTGCATGTGTGGTGCAGACTATTCCAGATCGATCTGATAACACCCATCTTCCTCACACTCTTCGACAGCACCCCCACCACCACCACCACCACCACCACCACCGCACAGTGCTGCTTGTCTCTGATTTTGGTTGCCGGGGAGGCGGGGGGAGGGTGCAGCAGCCCTCAGCCCACCTTGTCAGTTGTCACTTGTCAGCAGTGAGTGTTTCTGGGATGTCTCCTGCAGGAGATGCGTCCTGTTGACGAGAAGTTTGTGACCTGAAGCAGAGGGGTGTTTACCTTAGACAGTGTGGCGGGCGAGGGGGGGTGTACGAGGAACTGACAGGGTGCAATCCCCAGCACAGCAGGGGAGACAGGTGGTGGAGCACCCCCCCACCCCCCACACCCCCTTCCTCCCAAATCTCCACAGCAGCGCCTAAGGAACACAGACCTAGTGTGTGTACCCCCTCACTGAGCCCTCTGAGGCATCTACCACACACATCTCAGAGAGCTGGTTTGTGAAGCTCAAATAACCGGAACGGAAAGGTTATAAAGAAATATGCATAACCACACAAAGCTCTTCATATTCTAATAAGAGAATATTTTGATAAGGTCTCATTTCATACTTAAAACGCTGGCAGCCGTTTGAGACCGTTCCTAAGTTGTGTATACATTTTTTTTGGCGCGTAACTAATCAAATGCTCATGAGGAATGATGTAAATACAAATTTGAGACCAAATTTTTCACATTTTGCAAAAAAATAAATAAAAATCTGAAATGCTTGAAACCAGAGTTAAATAGAGTTAAATAGCTACTTACAGCATTAAAGACTCCAATGTTGCTACTAGATTAAATGGCCAGCACAGTATTTGTAACAGTGATATGTACTAACAGCTGTTTGGTCTCTCTCGTTATGTGAGGTTTTGTTGTTTATAATCCCGCTATCATACCCACAGTAGGACCAAATAGGTTGTTTTACTCCCACTTTCTGCGTTGGACAAGGAATAACATCCAATAAAAGTAAGATGGATATCAAGCCACCGTGTCGATATGATCTCCCTGCTTCCTGCATCTGAATAATGTAGTGGACTGTGCTGTAATCAAATTTGCATGGAAACATTTTTTTCTGTTTTGCAAAAAAAAGAAAAAAAAAAAAAAAAACTGCAAAAACAAGAGGAAGTTTGCAATGCAGTTTAACAATAGCCTTGCCCGCATGTGAAAAATAAGTTTGCAAGGAGGCAAAATGCGGGTGGTGGTGGTGGGCAGGGGGGGTGGTAGACAGGGGTCAGAGGTCAAGGAGCCCATCAGGAAGAGGATCTGAGCAAGGCCCTTGTGTTTGTTTCCGAGGGCCTTAAAGCTCAACTCAAGCCTCTTTCAGTGTTTCCCAGCCAGAGGCTGCACAGGGGAGGGCCGAGATGGAGAAAAACAATGGAATCAGGCTTTGCGTGTTGGGAAACGCCTGAGCGGCACATTGACTAATTGAAGCTCCACGGGGCCAGGGCTGGGAAACGGAGGTGGGGAGGCTCCTGCGGCCAGGGCGGGGAGCTGGAGGGAGCCTCCCCAGCTGCACCTCCTGTTCCTCAGGTGCCGGTTTGCACGCAGGGCAGTTCGGTCCCTTTATCTGCCTCTCGTCGGCCCCTGAAGCTTTGACCCGATTTCAAACGGCATCGCCACAAATCCGGTGCGGTTAGTCCTCCCAGCTGCCCTCGGGCTCTCTCGAGCCCAGCGTTCATGTGTGTTTGATTGGCAGAGGCGCTTTTCGGATCGGCGTGCCTATCGGTCAGACGGCTCTATAGCTGCCGCCTTCATTTGTCATTTTGCAAAAGAGTGTCAGGCGCAGAGACAAAGAGACCAATCAGGGCCCCTGTCACCCACTGCAAGGATGGACAGCTCAATAATTAGTGTTGGGGGCAAGCATTGGCGGGCAAAGTCTGGCCTACAGTGTGCAGGCACTGGTCTCCGTGCACTTGTACAAATGTCTTTTTATTTGATTATCATGAGGAGGGTGGTGGGCCTACTGCCATATCCAGGATTACTCAACATGAAGGGAGGGGAATGTCCATAACTATGCACAGCTGTGAAGGCACATCACACCCCCCCCCCCCCCACCACCACCCCCAATCCTCCCTGCCTTCTCCCACCCTGGATCAGCTCTGTCTGTTGTCGCTGGACTTCCGCTCGTTAAATCAAATGTGGGGCCCTAGTTCTCCCATGGAAAGAAAGCAGTTACTGTATGGGGGGAGGGGGGAGGAGGGGTAGGAGGTGGGGGGGTGGCGGCTTTTCTTTAGGGAGTTTACTACAAGCATTTCCTGTGTTCACAGACACAGAGGGTAGTGAGTGGGAGAGGGAGAGAGAGAAGAGCAGGGGATAAGGAGAGAAAGGGAAGAGAGACGAGTGAGACGGAGTGAGGGAGGCAAAGAGCGAAATTCCTGCCATTTCTTCTGTCCCGGGGTGCCTGCGCCCCGGCTCAGTGAGCAGCGCACGGCCAGACCCGCAGAGGACCCGCCGTGCTAATGGAACCTGACGGATTATGGAAACCAGACATCGAAGGTTTACACATACTGCGGGCCCCATAGAATTAAACCGCAAACTGTAGATGGCTGACAGGAAGCGCCTCTCCGTAAAGCAAACATACACGTGTTTTATGGTAGCCTTTACCACTTCATTTCGGGGGGCTTTTGGTGATCTGAAATTTCAACATCGCTTTGCCTAATTTCCTCTACTTTTCTGCACCTCCCGGCATCGCAGATTTAAACAGGTGATACGTCTTTATTCAGCCATGTAAATAGCTTTGGAGTCACAATAAAAGTTGACTCTCTTTGTCAGCAGCTGTGTGCAGGAGATATATGGCGCCTCAAGCCCACTGTGGTCCTTGCGATGGCCAGCTGTTTCTGAATGCAGGTCACATGGACCCAGCTCCTCGTAAAGTGAACTGCAGCTGCAGTCTCACCTGGGCCACTGTGATGCTTTGTGCCGACTGGGGGTGGGGGGGGTGGGGTTTTGTTGGGGGGGGTGGGGGGAGGCAAAACAAGCATTCTCTCGCCATCAAGCTTGTTTGACGTTGTGTGACAGTAAAAGCCCTCAGTCAGAAAGCTGTAAATTTAAAGGGCTGCCGTAGCCAATTTGGGCCAATATCAAATAGCCTTACCTTCCAGCATTGCTATAGTGTTATAACATGTTGCTTTTCATTAGGGGGAAAAAAAACTGCTGAAGGCAAATTCTAATGCGATGAAATCTCAATCTCAAAAAGGGAAATTGGAGAAGTGGGTGTGTTTGGAACACAAGGCATCAGAAATGGAGAACAGTGCTGGAAAACACCAGTGGGTCCTGACCGAAATATTGCATTGCGCTATCTGATATTTAGTCCAAAACAGCTATGTCATCAGGCCATGTTTTTGAGCCTGTTTGCTGGGGATCGGATACATGCTCTGACTTCAACTCCAATTTAAGTCCTAATCTGTGTTTCAGTTTTTTTATACAGAGCAGAAAAAGCTTAAAATCCCATTTGCTTTTATATTTATATTGCAACAGACACTTCCAACATTACTCTTCTTTCACGACTGTAGAAATATGTTCAAATGTCATGACCCTCCTAAAGCTGCCTGGGACTGCTTGTCTTACAAGTAGGCCAGAGACACCAGGGAAGGGGAACTAAGGTAGTGTATTCACCCCTGGATCCTGCAGATGACGATTTGACTGAAGTCGTAAACAGGCAAAGGCCTATGTTTGGAGGTTTTGGGAGGGAGGTCAGCTCACTCTCTTGGGGACGCTGTCGGGACAGGCAGCCTACCCAAGCTCCCACCTCGACCCACAGTTCACGACTAGCGGCGCAGCCCGGCTCGCGGAGGCCATGTTTTAGCTCTGTCAGGGCCTCCCTGGACTTGTATCTTGAGTCACTGGGCCCTTGTGGATTGCAGACTGACAGGTTGGGAAACCACATACAGTGGATGCCATTGACATAGAACTGTTGAGCCAGCCAGTAGAGACTGGCACTAAAACAAGCTGGGAAAAAAGTTAAGGAAGATAAAGCAGTCCACATGGGAAAGCTAGGCAGGATAGTCCCAGCATTGTTCAGGGGAAGAGATGGTGCTCCATATGCACCACCATCTCCATGGGCACAAATGTTACCAGCTTATACGTGAGAAAAGCTATTTCTCTTTCTCTCTTACTTGATTAAAATCGTTGCAAAATGTGAGTTCTGGATTTTACCATTTTGCCATTGACATTGTATGGTCCTGGTCTTGTGGGAGATAATATGCCATTGTATCATCTTTGATTCATTACAGATGTGTGATATTTCTCAACACTGCAGCTACAGTGCTCTTATCTGAAATAAACTAAAATGTTTTAAATCAAGTATGGTTCAGTTGTTTTGCCACATTATACAGTAAATATTCCCTCTGTGAGCTCTGCCTACAGAATACCTATATCCCAAAAAAGAGAATTTAAAATGCAGTCCTACTGAGCACCAGGATTGCGCTTTGGATTGAAAAAAGACTGAACTACATGGTTGCAACTTCAAAAGGATAATCATCTTTTTCTGTTAGCGTGCACATGCAAACTTGTCATTTCCAGAGGTTTTGTTTTTGCCTTTGTGTTCTTTTCATGTAAACGCACTGTGAGTAATTTTGATTTTTTTTTTTTTCCCCTGTCAGGATGTTTTTGTGTCCTTTTGGTTGTTGGGATTCTGTGTAAGTGTGCGTGGAATGTGAGGGCATGATGATGCAGTGACGTCAGGCAGACTTCACTGGTGTCCTCCCTCCCGCTGGTTCTGCTCGGCCCGGCCACCCCTCCCCTGGAGGAGTGAAGTAGTTATAAATGCGTCCGTCAACGCGGGCCCCACTTGCCAAGCCAAGTATTTAGGTTGGAAGTCCTACCTCCTCAACTGCTTGAAAACAGGAAGTATCTCTGTTAAGTGATGGATGACCCTGCTTCACTGAGAGGAAGAAAAGGCTTTCTTTGCCTCTGGGCAGTTAAATGAGTTCTGCAGTTGTTCACTGACTTTAAGTGTGTGTGTGTGTGTGTGTGTGTGTGTGTGTGTGTGTGTGTGTGTGTGTGTGTGTGTGCGTGTGTGTGCGTGCGTATGCGTGCGTGTGCTTGAACAGAATTTCAACTGTTGGTATCATTGACCTACCCATCACATTAAAATTGCACAGAGAGTATACTGCCATCATATTTTTACAATGTAGCCCTCTACACTAAAACATTTGGACGCTCATCTTCCAGGTGACTTTCAGATTCCAAAAGTTCGCGCAGTAAACATAACACACATACTCATTTTATTATTCACTCACTCTTTTTACACAATCCGACCCTTGGATGTGCATCTCAGACAGACTGTGTCGTTTTTGGATATATGCAGTGCCTTTCTGAGGAATTCTGTGCAGTTGTAAGCCTTGATGCGATTACCGTGATTTGGGGACTTAATCTCAGCCTTAAGAGAAATTTATGTGGTATGCTTCTGTGTGTTTTTTTTTCATCCTTCCGCCAATTAATGTGCTTTGTTGATCACTGAAGTGTATCATCAAGTTGTTAAAACGAAGAGAAACAGTGTTGTGTATGGAATGCGACACAGTAAGGTTGTTTATGGAATGAAGCTGCATTCACTGGGTTTGGAACAGCTGGCGATGTTTGGTAGCGCAGTTTGTTTTTTGTGTTGTGAAACTGAAAACCCTAAAGAACGTAAGCGGGGAAACTTCGCTTGGGGTGGCCGGGTTCATGATGCCGGTTTGTTGGCCCGACCCGTCCACTGGAGAGCAACACAGGATGCGTCCCTGGCACTTTCGCAGTGGAACAAGCCTCGTCCCTGCCCCGCCCGTTCCCTCTATGGTGGCAAATACCGTCCAGTGGGGGGTGGGGGACAGGGATGAGGGAAAGGGCATGTTCCCACGTAATCCCAGCCACACGCGAGACCCGCTTTGTCAGAGCCGTTTCCAGATCGCAGATATCATTTCGACTGCCGCTGCTTGTTTTTCGGCAGACTTTTGAGGATGTTGTTTGGCCTGCTTGTGTTCTGCCCCCCCCCCCCCCCCCCCCCGCATGCTAGAATGAGATCATGGTCATAAATACAGTGAGCCGAGTACATGCTCTTTCTGGGGGGTGTGAGAAAACTCTCTCCCTCCCTCATTCCCATGGGCGAGCTCTCTTTCATTGAGGATGTGACAGGGCTATGTCAGGTCAGGGTTTTCTTGGCAATTTCTTCCTTTTTTTTTTTTTTCCCTGCACACACACACTTTTCAAGTGACCCATCGGGCCAACCTGGGAGTGTCAGCAGTGACATGACGGTGGCATAAACAGCCTTCCGAAGGATGACTTCCATCCCTGTTTCCCTGGAGCAGAGGTGAATGTTGGAACTGATCATGTCTCCTGGAGGCCAAACTAGCTGGCCCCCGAGCCACAAAGGGCCGTCCTCGGGAGCCTGTGGGTGGGGTGGGTGAGGTGGGGGGGGGAGTTCAACTCTACATTTGTAGTCCAGGCTAACAGCCTCTCTGAGCCCATTTTGAAAGTCAGAGAGGCAGAGTTGGAGGCGACCATAAGAGAAGTCCATGATTGCTTCATTTCTTTGAGGGGACCTTGCTCCTGTTGGGATTGTCGCTGACTGGAAAGCATCATGTCTGTGGTGGTACTGTGTTTGACTGCAAGTATGCAAGTTTGACTGAACAGAGGTGTGTTCCAGTTTCCATTATGGTGGGATCTTTCTCTGTTAAAAGTAATAATAAATTATAAATATTTAAAACAATATTTGCTTATAAATACTGTATCAAATCAGTAAAAAAATCAGGTAAAGAGTTCAGCTTAGGAGAATCAGTCAGTGTAGGAATGGAATGGAATGGTGGGCACGCACCCTTCTGAGTGAAGCTGTGTTCATTCATTTAAACTCGTCCGCAAAGCAAGCGGACTAAGTAAGGGAGCACGCACCACCGCCCTTCTGATAGAACCCTCCACTGCTGCGCTCCAAGACTGTCCTCCCTCAAAGTTTGTCCAGAGCTTAGTTTCACTCAGAATAAATCCTGAGCATTAACACAATCACGCGGCTTGCATTTCTCACAGAGAATTAGTGGGGGGCGCTCTAAGCAGGCCCTGTTGGGTGGGTAACCTGTGTCCTCATCCTGTGTCTTCATCCTAACCTGGGATAACATTACCTAGCCCTGTGCTAACTTGTTGTCATTACATTACATTATTGGCATTTAGCAGACGCTGTTATCCAGAGCGACTTACATAGGTTACAGTTTTTTTTACAATGTTTTCCATTTATATATCTGTCAGTAAAAAGCTTTCATGAGCAGCAGTGTAGCATAGTAGTAAGGAGCTGGGCTTGTAATCAAGAGGTTGCTGTCCCCACTGGGGCACTGCTGCTGTACCCATGGGTGAGGTACTTAACCCACAACTGCCTCAGTAAATATCCAGCTGTATAAATGGATAACATGTAAAAACTGTAACCTCTGTAAGTCGCTGTGGGTAAGAGCATCTGCTACATGACGATAATATGATGTAATGTAACGTAAATGCAGTGGCACTGGAGAAACAAGTGTGTTCAGGAGTGTTGTAGAATTCCCCTCTGGACAGTGGGAGAATTGGGCTGCCTCCTGTGTGGGTCTGAGTCTGAGCCATCACAGAGGTGCACCACTGACGCCCCATCCCCCCCCCCCAGGCTCTGATGCGCCCGGGACGGCTGGACCGCATCGTCTACGTGCCCCTGCCAGATGCCGCCACGCGCCGGGAGATCTTCAGCCTCCAGTTCCGCAGCATGCCCGTCGCTGGGGACGTGTGCCTCGACGACTTGGTGATCCGGACGAAGAAGTACTCCGGAGCCGAGGTGAGCCGTCCCCTGGGACCGTATGTGATTTACAATGACCGCGGAGATGCTCCAGAAGAGAAAATGGAGAAGGAAAAAAAACCCCATCGTAACTTTTAAGCACCAGTATTAGATCTTGTTTGTCTTATTTTTTAAAGCCCACAATTGAAATACAGAACATGTAAAATGTTCACACTGAAGAAGAACGTCTCCTGGTGAGTGTTCAGATGTTGTGAAAGCTCACTGTGTCAGTTGTCAGTGTCAGTTCTGTGGTCCTGCTGTCTAGCAATTTGTGGGTGCTTCAACAAAGGTCAGTAAGGTTCTGAGGTAAAGGGGCAAAAGGTCTCACCCCCCATGCAGGCATATGGAGACTTTGGCAAAAAAAGTGCATTAACGAGAATTAGAATATAAGGATTTACTGAAGTTGCACAGTCTGGCTCCAGTTTGTGTGATATCTAACTTCATTTCCCCTCTCCTCTTGCACAATCGGGCGCTAACCTCCTGCTGGAAGCACTCGTGCTAGACTGTCCTCACTCCTGTATTCCCTCCAGAAGCCCCCTCTCAGTTATGTAACAGCCTGAACATCAAGTGTGCCTGAAGCGCTCATTACCATAATTATTTCAAATGCTCATGACTTCACCAGCCAGCACGAGTCTCCGTATTCCACTCCAGAATATGCCCCTGCATGCCGGCTCTCCTCCGATTATGCCTTATTTATCCACACTAAGAGGCAAAGGATTGTGGGTAAAGAGGGTGTTTCACCGGGTGTTGAATATGCCCCTGCGTGCCGGCCCTCCTCCGATTCTGCCTTATTTATCCACACTAAGAGGCAAAGGATTGTGGGTAAAGAGGGTGTTTCACTGGGCTGTGTGGAATTTGGAATGTACTGCTTCACGTGCTCTCTGCTTCAGATGGTTCGTTTATGAGGAATCGGAGGGGGGTCGTGCTGCGGCGGAGGCACGGCGCGGTCCGCCGGGGGAAACCAACAGGCAGCCCCGTGCGACGTGTGCTGTGGTAATCGCATATCAGGCCGACCCGTGTTCCCGGGCGGTGGAACAATCCCCTTTTAATCAACTGAACCTGGGGGAGGACAAGGAGGGAGCTCTGTGCATGGGAGACCCACTGCCCCATCAGCGGGAAGAGTGTCACGTTGACGAACTTGCTTCATGAAGAGCTGAAAGACTGCGCTCATTGTTTCAGGTGCAGCTGTGGGAATGCCGTGAGCGTGGGGCGGTGACATTTAGGCCTGATCGGGACTGAAAGCTGGTTCAGCTTTGGCCCGGCGGTACAAATCCATAGGGCCCTCACTGTGCAAAACGGGTTCCCTAAAAGCAGCTTAGAGCCGCCTCACACCTGGCACAGGTATGCCGCGGAAAGCGATCCGGCGGGATTGTGTGTTGTGTTTTACGGGGGGGGTGTTTTGGATTTCCTATCACCTGTTAGCGGAGAGTCTGTTATTTCTAATACCACAGTAACTCGGGAAGCAGCTGATGCTCTTACACTTTGACCTCCTGCCCCCGGTTTAAATAATCTGCTGCCTCTATGAGATTTAAGGGCGAACCTTTGAATGACATGTTTGTAAAGTCAGTGAGAATGCACTGCGTGGAGCCCTTCTTTGTAAGTGCTGGCTTGCTGATTTTAAGCTGAAGTACCCCACTTGATCCAGAGGCCCGTGAAAGAGGACTATGGGTTTTTATACAGGTTTTAATACTTTTGCCACTCGAAAATAATAATTTTGAGATCTGTTATTAGTGTTGCATAGTATCAACTGTCGAGCCATGATTCGGAAAATATTTATGATTACGTGTGAATCTCTTGCAAAGACTGCACACGGTGCCTGCAAAATAACATGCGATATTCCCGGCCGTTCTGTCCCAGTCGGGCTGTGTTGGAGGGCTGTGTGTGGGGAGCAGTTAAACTCTGGTATTTGTTTTGGCAGGACAGCGTCCTGCAGCACGTTTCGAGCGCCGTACCATCGCGCACGGGCGTGGGCCGTATATCAGCCCCGCGCTCATAGGAAGTGAGCATGATGAGTGGTCGTCATAAATCTCTGTCCTCTTATTGAAATTGGAGGCCTATCCACAGGCTAGGGGAGCAATCATCATATTTCCATCACCAGCTCTGACTCGAGCCACGCCGCTGAAACAGAGGCTCCGGCTTTAACTCTTTTCCTCCTTGCTGCGCCGAGTGAGATCTTAAAACCAGGCGGGGACTTTAGGTTATTCACATTACTTACTTGCTCAGCAGACACTCTCATCCAAGGTGAATTACGCAGCTTGCTTTTCTTAATGTACTATTCGTTTATGCAGCTGGATGTTATCTGAGGAGATTGAGGTTAAGCAGCTCCCTGCTTCCAGGGAAGAACAGCAATGCCCACACCGAGGGAAGGAACCGGCAACCTACAAGCTCACCGCCTTAGCCACTACGTCACACTACCACCTTAGGGCCTCTGGAGAACGTGGTGAGCTTTTTGCTTTCTCAGCCACAGCGGCCCTCTTCTTTGGCCGATAGAATCCCAGACCAGCAGATTCCCAGAGAGAAAATTTGGGCCTGGCTGCAGAAAGCCTCCAAACTGCAATTTGCGGGCTTGTTTTTCACCGTGACAAACTGGCAGATCCGGGGTCAGCTAACGCAAGGTCCTCGGCGCTTCTACCTGGAGCACAAAATTTTAATTGCATTCCTGAGTATATGGACCCGCTCGGGAGGCGCGTTTGTTGTCAGCTCCGGGCCAAAAGCTTGTTAAAATCAGCTCCTCCTCGGCAGCAGGAGCCAGCCTCCATTGCGACATCTGGTTTCCAGAGTCAGATCTCTTCCCCCCTTGCCTGTCCAAAAAGCAACATTTGATACCGTAATTGCATTGTGTTGTCAAAAAGAGGGGTAGCTGCCGGGAAGATAATGCTTCTTATTTTCTGTTTTATGATCAAGCCCTGGCAGGTCTAGCCCCCCCCCGATTTATGAACCTGAGCCTCTCACAGGCATGCTCAGAGAGTAGCCCTCTTTAGCCCATGAGGTCCTGCCACTTGTCCTGTTTGAAAATGGATTTTAAGCAGAGCCTGTAATTGCTGGGATCCGGCAGGTTTCCGTCACGGATAGTGACACCACCTCAACTGTCAACAGGAAGGCCCAGGGGAGGTTTCCTCCAAACCTCTGCTCTGGACACAAAGTGTCCCCACCCCCGGAGGATTGTGGTTATTCTGCCCCGTGTCCTTGCCTGCAAGGTGGCTGCATTGTAGGAACGTTACAGGGTGAGATGCCAGTGATCGCACAAACATTGTGGAACAATCATGTGTTTGCAGCCCGGTCTCCAGGAACCATGGGGACTAACAGTCTCTCCAGTTAATGGCTGTTAAATGTAGCATGAAATACCATGCTGTCCATCAGTTTACGATGCTGCATTATCACCAGGTGAAATTAATCCATAGGTAAGTGCTCTGGTATCTTAAAGGGTCACATGTACTGCCGAGCAGTAGTCTCGGTGTGCCAGTAATTCTAAACTACTGTTGGATAGAATTTTCTCCTGCCAGAGCACTGTTTTAAACAAGACAGCTCTGTTCATTTGATCCTCTTTATTTTTTTTTTTTGCAATATCACTCACAGAGCTTAATTTAAGCAGAAAGGTATGTTTACCTTTCCTTTTAGTGCTGCTGAGCCCAAACCTGAGAAGGATGTTTCCTATTCTGACTGTGATGCACAGTTTTAAATGGAACATAACTGCCATGCATTTTATCTTTTGACCTCATTGATTAATATTCTTGGTGTCCTTTTCCATGCCGGGTGTATTCCTGTTGCCTTTTAGCTGAGTGAGCTGTGTAGTTTGGTTCTGTGTACCCAAAAACACTAAGGACTTCAAACATGCATTTGTTTTCCATGTGCAATGTCTGCAGATGATTTTTTTTCTACATTACATTACAGGTATTTAGCAGATGCTCTTATCCTTCGTGACTTACATGGGTTACAGTTTTTTTTTTTTTTTAAACAATGTTATCCGTTTATACAGCTGGGCATTCACTGAGGCAATTGTGGTTGAAGTACCTTGCCCAAGGGTACAGCAGCAGCACCCCAGCAGGGAATTGAACCGGCAACCTCCCGGTTATGAGTCCTGCTCCTTAACCACCAAGCTACACTGCTGCCCTTTTTTACATTCCTCCCCCTCCCCGAAAAAGCTCCATTAATTACAGCTGAACCTCCTCTGAAAATGTAAATGGGCCCAGTTGTTCCTGGTTAAACTGGAGAAATATTATTCTATGGCTGTAATGGTTTTTTCATTCACCCGTTTTTTTTTTTTTTTTTTTTTTACATTTCTTTGGAAGTAACGGCACGTGCATAATTCATTTTGATTAGAATATCCCGGCTTTCCGTGAAGCTCACTCTTCAGGAATACCCTGAAAAATCAGGAATGTTTCTTAGAGGTCTTTTTTTTTTGCTGTGATATAACTCGGAATACTATTTAGTCTCTTCAGTAAAGAATGAATAAGAAATCTTCACGTCATGTTCTTACCCACAAATCAATCCTTTAACCAAGTGTGAGGAAGTGGTAGCATCTGAAGTGTTCTGGAGTGTTCTTCTCTGTTTGAACCCTGCTAGGTGAGATGAGCTTCAGGCTGCGTTTTGGACAAAGACTATGTTCCACTGGATGGCCTTTCCACCATCACTAGCTTAAGCTATCAGTGCGTGTGCCGTTGAAAGAGATAAGCTTATTGTTTTTTTCATTTAAAATTGTGAATTTATTATTAAAATGGGATTTTTTTGTTTCTGAGCAATGATCATTTGTCTGTAAAAATGATTTTATCATGACTCAGACAACAGAATCGTCTTGAATTGTGTATATTTTTAAGTCTCTTTTTTACACAGACTGATTTCTCTCTGCTAATGTACATAATGTTCAGACGCTGTCTGTTTGATAACAGTGGAGCCCTCGTCTTGGTTTGGTGGGTTGTGGCCTTCTAAGCAGCTGCCACCTTTCCTATCTCTTCAAGGCTGTGCTTTGAGTAACATTCTTTTTTTTTTCCTGTAGTGCACTGGTGGTAATGCCAGCTTGCTCCAAAAGCTCTTACTGTGCTTTGACTCGTCCTTTTTTTTTTTTGTCGTTTTTTTTTTTTTTTTTTTTTTACTTTCATTCCAGAGTCTCTTGAGGCACAGTAAATCTCTCCCAGCGTTGACAGCCATTGCTTCAGCATTTTAGGACTCCAACGCAGAAATGTGCGTGAGAAATCAGTTCATGTGTTATTTTGCCTCATGAAGTTTTTACCCTTTTTTACGTAGATTTGATTATTGCCCTCCAGACATACTTATTTTAGACGGATGCAGTTTGGTTTGGTTTTGGCACTCCCTTGGCCTTTCTGAAAACTGGAATGCATTCATGCTTCCCCTCTCCTACCCTATGACTTTTTAGCATAGTCATTCCATGAGATAAATACAACTTCATGATGGCCTGTATTTCGACACAAAAGGCAAATGCAGATTTTGCATAATTGAACAGGGAGACAATATTTGTTGCATCCATCTGAGCCTATCTATTGTAAAATTATGCAGATAAGTTTAATGGAGACTCAGTACTAGTATATTAAACGTCGTACTTTATTAGGAAAGATCTGAGGATATACAATACCAGACAAAAGTTATGACTTTTGATTAAGATACTGGGAAACATGCATTCAGAGACAATTTTGACCTTAAGATGTATGCTTAAATGCTTGAAATATGTTTCTTAGATAAATATAAATAGTGAAGTCAATGCCTATGTATGAATTTCTTTCCAAAAAAGTTTAATTTTAAGAAATATTTTTTGGCTACTTTTAAGAATCTAAGACATATAACATACTTTTGATTTGTTTAACACTTGGTCACTGCATAATTCAATTTATGTTATTCCATAGTGTTGATGTATTTACTGTCATTCTAAAATGAAGAAAACAGTAAAAATAAAGATGAGAATATGAGAAGGTGTGTCCCAAATTTTGACTGGTACGGTCTTATCAGTTTCACCAGCACAGTCCAGTCCACATTCTGATGAATGGGGAAGAAGTGTCCTGACTTTTGTGTTCAATAGTCATCAGTCACTCTTGTTTTTTCACTTCTTTTGGAAGTGACTTTTCTGACAATATGAGTGTTCACTCTGTTTTTGAGGAGCACATCTGCTCAAAAAGGAACGCTAGAAAAACATACCTCTTATTTGGATTGTTTATCTTACTGCTCTTTGTCAAAATAACTGTCAAGAGATTTATAGTTTTGAAAAAACCTTACTGATACTATCTCGCCTCGCTTATTTCAAACAGGTGGCAGTGTAACCAGGACAAAGGTAAAGATTGCTTACTTAACATTGCAGGAGAGCCAAGACATCTCTCAAACAGATCCCATTATTTTGAAGTGTTGGGAGCCCTTCAGCATACCGTCAAACTGTTGCGGAAATCTGTTTCAATAACATTATGATTAAATGGAAAAAATTGAAAACAGATTCTTCTCTTCAGCTGCCTCTTTCCTTTGCGATAAGACAAACTGTTCCCCTCCTCCCCCTCCCCACCTGTTGTGGCTGCTTTGTTCTCTTGGCTCTGTTGGCTTTAATTGATTTATTGCGTCTTATTTGTTGTACCAAAGAGATTTTATCTCCAAGGACACACGTAAAAAAAAAATGCAAAAGCTGTTGCTATTTGAATAACAGTAAGTTGGGAAAGACGGTGCCGTGCGGGAGGGGGGTTGGGGGGTGGGGGTGAGCCATGGCAGGCAAGTTCCTATTGCGAACCAGAAATGCGCTGAAGTGTTAATGTGAAATCCTGCCTTGCCACATTCAGCATACGCCGGCTTGAAGAAAAGCAATTTGTGTGGTGTGAGCCCCTGTCACTCATAACGTGCTGAGTTACATCATCGGGCTGGGAAACAAAGGTTGAAAACACGCTGAAGCCGCGTTACCTTCACCGCAGGACCTCAGTAATGGTTTTTCTAGTGTCGGTTATGAATATGTGAAAAGCAAAGATTATGTTGAAGGCTATACTTTGATCATCCCACTAACAGCCACAGGCGAGCATTACGCTTGTTTTGGCAGTGAAGAGGAAATAATTGAACTAGACTTCCTTATGGGGCTGAACGGCTGTTAAAAGGAGTTCCGTCTCCGTCCCCCTAGGTGAGTGCTCACCTGTGTCTGAGGAGGGGTGGCCCTCGGCCCTAAGTCATCATTAAACTGCCTGACTGCACATGGGCCATCCTGAAATTGAGCATTGGAAAAGAAATCCAATGAGACTTGCCAAAACACAAACACACATACAAATATTTTGTTTTTTCAGACTGACTACCAAATTCATTGAGGATCTGAAGATCACATTTTCTTGTTTTCTGGAGATGCTAGAAATGCTGTCTGGCAGCTCTGCAGTGTTAACACTGAATGGAGTTCTGGCGATGGTCTCACACAGCCTGCAGTTTCTTTTTATTGTCATGAGCATTCTTCAGATAATAACTTGGACTCCTTGCAGACCGCTGTCGTGTGAGTGGAGGTGGCATTGTTTATAATGGGGTAGGAGTGGAAGGAGAAGCTCTCCAATTACCCATTCCAGGGGGCTACAGTCAGGCCGTGCCGCGGCTTTTCCTCAAAACATGCACACACACACACACACACACACACAGTGCAAATTGAATTTTTCCAGGGTGGTGTGAGAGCAGTCTGTGTGCCCGGGAGGCTGGCCGGTTTGCAGGCTGGGGAGAGGGAATGCCCCTGCAGCATGAATGAGACTGCGGAGGGGGCAATTTTGGGATGGCCTGGGGCCGCACACACGGGGGGGGGGAGCCTCACGGCCCGAGTTAGGGGCCAGCACTTAGCACCTTGGTGAAACGCCTTTTGTTAAACAATCACCAAACAGGAAACCCCCCCCCCCCCCCTCCTGCCTCTCTGCCCCCCCCCCCCCCAACACCTTGCAAATGGTTGTGGATTGGCAGGCCTTTTGTCTGGCAGTGTTAGTTCCTCCAGTCACTTTCCCTCATTGACAGACAATCTGAATCAACTTGCAAATGCATCATCACTATAGATTTCCTATAAGAGGAAGGCCGGGCCCTATCGATGTGTATTTGAATGCTGGATTGTAACTGCACCAAGGACTTGGTCTGAAAATGAACATACCCCACATCTTTTTTTTTGGAAAGGAAAAGCAGTATCACACATTGCAGACAAGTACATCTCATCATCCTTATGAAATCAATTATAAACAGATTTCTATGTTAACACAAGTCCATGCTGTTTTTGAATTCGTTAGTGTGTAGTGTGTGAGAATTGTGTAAATTTCAGTGGTTTTTTTGAGGCTGTAAGGACGTGCCCTGTGTGTGATTTCAGAGATTGCCTTCGCTTGTTCTTACAAAACACAACTTTCCTCTTTTTATGGGTGCAGTGAAAGGGTGATTAGTGGTGCGCACACTTCCCCCCCTGATTCGTTCATTTAAAAATGCCCTTTAAAAGAGACCATGTGTAATTTTGACCTCAGGCTGTTTGTCTCCAACCTCCATATGCTGCCTCTGCCCTGACCCAATATCACAGAGGTGCTAATTGGGTTTCCACTGTGTACAGAGAGCGGGGGAACTTCCTCTATCCTCTACCCATCACCCCCCCCCCCCCACCCAAAAAAAAAAAACAGCTGTAGAGGACATACTGACTTTTTGGACAGGCGTTTACATCACAGATCTCCATCAGTACTTAGCGTGCGGATGGGGGCTTTACTCTGATCACAAGATGAACTGTAACAGATGAAGGGAACAGAACACTCTTCTCAAAAGAGCCATTGCTTCATCACCTGACAATATTGCATTACGTCACGTTCCGCCGCCGCTTAGCACGGCTTCGGAGGGAGTGATCGGTTGTTTTTATGGGGTTTAGTTGACAGAGGAAGTTGACTTTGGCAGCAGTCTTTGAGTTTGGATTACGAACTGCACAGGTTATTACCCTGGGTAATATTTATTCCGATGTCATTTCCCTTGTTTTCTGTAACCAAACCACCTTCAAACCAAGAGTAGGCTTTGAGACACTAAAGCAAAACAGCAGCGAAACCAGAACGCATATATCACTCATTCATTCCCATGACAGAGGCTCTAATCCCAGGTGACTTTCAAAGCCTGTATTTATATTTTTACTGAAGCCATTTAGATTTAGAACTTGGGTCAGGGGTTCAATAGTAATCCTTGGCCTAGGATTTAAACACACAACCATCTGGTCACAAACATTATTACCTAACCACTTCCTCCAACTGAAAACACGCCACGTGTTCACCATGAGAGAGGAGGGGAAGAGCAGGAACAACAGCTGGGGGGAAGACAGAGGGGTGAGAGAGAGAGAGAGAGAGAGAGAGAGATAGAGAGAGAGAGAGCTCAACATGCAGGTGGAGCCTGCATGACCAAGAGTGGGCTGGGCCCGTGTTTCCATTCACAGACAGTGGAGCAGAAAGAGCACCTCCACAGAGGGGAGGGGAGGGGGGGGGGGGTTGGTCTCCGAGTTGATCCAGTGCGGGCATGTTTTGTAAATATGCCATCTCGCCCCCAGGCGAGGGAGAATGCGCCGCTTTCATTTCCCAGATTAACGGGTGAGGACAAACATGCCCTTAATGCAAGGCCACGTTTCCCTTCCGCGGCGGGGCGAGCCGGGTGAGTAGTCGGGCCACAGGTGTTCCCTCACGCGGGCGTTTCACAGTGACACGGGGCGGGGCCGCTCCCCCGTGTGTTTGCATTCCTCTTTTCTGTTTATCCTTTTGGTTTGGTTTGGTTTTTTTTTTTTTCCTTGTGTTTTCTTTTTGTGCTGGCATAATGAGCACATTTGTGTTTAAGTTTGGTGTCTGATTGGACCTAGCGTCTGAGGACAGGGCTACCAATTCTGTGGGGCCTCTGACCGGCTTTAATGCCATTTTATTTTACCGCACCGCCCTCCCCTTCATTTCTACATCATTGCGCATCTGCGGTCATATTGCACAGACCCTGCAACCAAACAGAGATAACAGTCAGTGCGCAATAGCACAGACCCAGCTAGGCTCCTGCAGCTAGAGGTCTGATCGTTAACTTCACTTTGAGTTAGCCATGTGAAGATTAAGGTTTTGATTCGGACGGTTTTGTCGTTTTTTTTTTTTTTACTGAACAATAATTGCTGATTTATGCGTTCATTGGCTTTGAAATGAAATATATGGGCTTCTCTGGTTAGTCTGGGGGGCCTGGTTCAGCAGGATGCGCTCGTCCATCACGGCACATGCTGCAGGCCTGGTGTCTATACAGCTCTGCTATAAAGCTCAGAGTCCACTTAGAGATTTATGGTTATATCCTGCTGCAGTGCTGAGTGGCCTGGAGTCATGCCTAAACAGAATCTTTGTACTACAGGCTCCCTACACCAAAGCACAAACATTTCCATTCCCTGTGCGCTCCTCCCCCCCCCCCCCCGTCTAATAAGCGAGGGACCTGACAGAGCCACTAGCAAACAAGGGTCACCCCAGTCTTTCAACACTAAACTTTGCCTGAATGCTGTATCTCAGATAATTAAAAAAAAATTCTGACTGTAATGTGCCTCATATTAAAGACTATACCTACAGAGCCAGTCTAAAAAAAAAAAAAGACTTTCTCGATTATTGTTTTTTCTTTAACCAAATAACTGCCGTGCCATGTTTCCACAAGGGTTAGGAGAACGTCACAAGGGGGAGTTTCCATCTGGCCTCTCCTCCCCATCTGTGTCTGTGCCTGGGAGTGCGCAGGCTCGTTCACCCATGTGCACACACACCCCCCTGCACCCCCACCCCACCCCCGAAAACCCTGATTATCTTAAATGGGTTTCACATGGAACTGAGGTCAGGCCTTATTTCTCTTGGCATGTCCCTGTTGCTGCAGACACTTCCTCTTTGCCTTTAGAGGATGAAACATTTTACTTCTGACTGGGCCCGAGCTCCGCCGTTTGATTTATACATTATTTAATTTCCTCCAGAAAATTGGAAGCAGGGCTTTTAGGAATGGAAGTCAATATTTTTCATTTGCTTAAGAACTCTTTTAGGGCCAATATAATCACGGGTGCTAGATGTCAACCTGATTAGGCCGCCTTCAATCGGGGACGCGAGCACGCGGCGGAGTGGGTGGGGGTGGGGGGGGGGGATGCCTCGGTAATGCGGAGCAACAGGGGCGTTTCAAGAGAGAGGGAGGGAGGGAGGGAGGGAGAGAGAGAGAGAGAGAGGGAGAGGGAGAGAGAGATCGGCCTGTGTAAAGGTGACTGTTTGTGCGAGGGAGCCTAGCGAAGCCTGCCAGGGAGGGATATAGGCTGCATTGATAGGAAGCACAAGCTCTCGGTGTGCATCTGCGGGTAATAGAGCAAACATGCTCCTTGTTAATGCTTTGATACGGGGCGGGGGCAGGGGGGGGGACTGTGCATCGTTGTTGAGGGGCGAAGCGGCACGCTCTCACTCGACACAGTTTACCGCGCCCAACTGTACACGGCGCTCAAGGTGACTCGCGCCAGGGGAGTCGTAATTACCAGAGGTAATGCTCCCGACCGCGTTTCCGGGGCGTTTGCTTTTGACCGCGCCTTACCTCCCCTCACAACATAAGCTTTCTCAGGCGTTCACAGCTGTCCTTAAAAAAAAAAAAGAACTTTTCTTGCTGAGGTTTCTCCTCTGTTGTGGAAGGCAAATTTGGAAAAATTTTGGAAAATATGAACCCGATGCCATTCAACTGAATCATTTGAACATTTCTTGATGTAGAGATTTTCCCTGACTTAGCTAGTGAATGAAACTTTTTTTTTTTTTTTTTTTTGCAAGCCCCTTCAGTTCCTTGAGATTTAATAAACAGGAGATGCAACAGTGAAGCACATTTTTTGTGGAACCTCTTGCTGGCCAGAATGCGCAATTTAATTTGTGAAAATACTGTTAATTTCAAGTTTCGGTTAAGATGCTTGCCGCTGTGCTGTTACCGTGCTGAGGGATGAGGGAGTGTGAGGGATATGCACACACAGAGGGAGACGCGCAGGGAAGGGGGCTGACAGGTATGGAATGCTGTATGTCAGCGGTGCTGCCAGAGGGACCAGCTCATTGTTATTTTGGCTGTCAGTCAATCCTGTCAGTCAAAGCTGTGTTCTATCAGGGCACAGACATGGTTCACATCCAAAGCCAGGAGAGTGTCACACATATTTTTGCCGCACTGTTTTGGTGTGTGCATCACAGGTCTGGTATGACCTATTTTTTTCTACCTGTGCAATTCTAAGCTTGCTGCCTAAGTTCCTCATGTTGATCTGTAGTCAGAATTATAGGTATTTATCAACACTGATGAGTCTTAACGCTGTTAAGCTTTCATGCATGTGTTTGCTCCCAAAGAATCAAAAGCTGAACAGAGGATTTTTTTTTTTTGTTTGTTTTTGGTTTTTTTGTTCTTATATTAGACCCCCATGACTGTAAACCTTATTGATTGTAAGGATTTGCAAGATTTCCTCCGACATTACGTTACCTAATTATCATTTATTGTTTAGCTTCGATCCAGAGTGATCCAGGTTATAGCTTTTACACGTCATCCGTTTATACGGCTAGAATCGTGGGTTGAGTGCCTTGCCCAAGGATACGAGCAGCAGTGCCCCAGCAGGGAATCGAACCAACAACCTTCTGGTTACGAGCCCTGCTCCTTACCGCCATGCTGCACTCTTCCACGCAGCAGGTTTTTTCAGCAGGCGGCTCGTGCGTTGTGTGCACCACAGTCCTTGTCCTCATGTTACCGCTGGTGTGGCGGACGTGTGTCGTGGGGGCGCCCCCACCCTGCCCCCCCCCCCCCCCCCCCCACACACACACACACACACACACACACACACACACGCACGATGGTGACCGCAGGGACGGCGGCATTTTCCACGGCGCGCGCAAAAAAAAAAAAACCCGATCGGCGCAGCGCTGGCAGGCCGCTGCCCGGGCGGAGGCGTGCGTCCAGAGGCGCACGGGCTCGCGTTGCGGCCCCGCGTAATGAGTGGATGCGCGGGGAAGTGGAATTGCCCTAACCTCGAAAGAATGTCCCTCCGCCGCGCGCCAGCCGTGATGTCACCCGCCGGAATTTCAGGTCCTCCTCGGAATCTGGCCGGCACCCGGGGCCGGAGGGGACCCACACCGCATCGGCCCGTTTGGCGGGGCCCAAATGACTTTGCCTGCTCGCCCCAATTAAATTACCGACAAAGAACCGAAATAAATGTGACTACCAACCTGCGGAAACGTATCATTATGGTTGCAGAAGGGCTTTTTTTCCCCCCCTCTTGTGGTCGGGAAAAATGACGACCGACGGTAAATCGTCTGCATATTCATTTTTTCAGAATTTTTTTTTCTGATGGGCACAACCTATTCAGCCGAAACGGATGGAAAGGAGAATCCTGTGGTCTAAGTTGGAGCGGTGTTTGAGTGTGTGTCTGTGTGTGTGTGTGTGTGTGTGTGAGAACCTCTTCTTGAATGTAAGGTGTAATTTCCCTCCTACATCTCTTTTCATTCAGTTTGGTTTCATCTGCTCTGACAGCATGAAGCTCAGAGAGTACAGGGCAGTGAATTATGGAGATCCTGTAGGAACTCTGTAGTGTATTGGCCTGGTGCGGTTTCCAGCCTTCTTATACTAAAAGCCAAATGGGCAGATATAGGCTTACTTAAAATGAGCTCTTCATAATTTATCTCTGTATATGTAGGAGGGGTGGCAGAATGATGATAAAGCAGAGCTGAAATGATGACTTAGTACCCTTCAAGGCTTCTTGTTACATTTTCATTTATGGTGGAATGCATTATGCACTATGGAATGCACTATTTACTATCCTTTGAGGTTCCCTTTGTACATCCTGAATTGCACATCCCAACTTAACCATGTCATATGAAGATATTTCAAAATGTGTCTGATTGGTGGTAAAATACAGTGTGGTCTAATCTGAAATTAACCCCCCCCCCCCCCCCCCCCCCCCCCCATAGAAAAACAACAACAAAATCTTGACTGACTTACCGTTTTTGCACAACCCCCACACAATACCTCAGCCTCTTGATATCAAAGTGGTGTGTGTTTACCCCGTAAGTTTCTCATATACATGATAAGGTAAACTGGACCTCGTCTCCAAATTCAGCTGCATAGGCACTTTGGCAACAGCAATGCGGCACTTTCTGACATCCTTTCATTTAAGAGACCTGCTGATATAAGTTATGATAGGGGGGAAAATAAAGCCTGTATAGCAATGAAACAATCCATAACTTACTTGAGCTGCCAGGACCCGGCCTGTAAATTTATTTACGCTTGCCATCTCTTCCCCCTGAGCAGGAGGCCAGTTCTTAGGATACCTTGGCTCCAGTCTAGAATACATCAAATAAACAAATAGCTGAAAAGCACGGATATCACTCTCTCTCTATCCTGCTGCACCAGTCTGTGCCCCCCCCCCCCTTCTCAGCATTTACAAACATGAGGCCTTTCACCTGTCCCGTTTTCCCGTGATGCAGTGCTGCCATAAACATCCACAACCCTTTTAAGGGAAATGAGGCACTTAAGGAGAATGAATCTAATATCTGTTCTTATCTGGTCCTTTTTATGGCTCAGTTGCATGTTTCTTGTGATTTAGACTGAGTGAAAGTGCACTAGCTGTATGGAAACATAAATTCATCTGCTGCTCCATATCTAGCACTCTTTGCCCTGTCAGCCCCCTCCACCTCCCCTCTTTAGCGGTGAAGGAAGTAATTTCTTTATTGCACGTCTCCATTGTTTCATATCTCCCCTTGAAGGCAACAAACTACGTTCCTTGACTGATGGGAATCCTTTCGAAGAAAGTTAGCTGTTGCTGCTGTTTACTGAGGCTGCATCGTGCTTTGGGCTGCTTGGAAGGAAAAAAAAAAATCCATTTCCTGACATCTGGTCAGCACTTGCCTGGCCAAAACGGCCTGCGTCGTTCCACAGTGACATGTTTCGTCTCATGTGCCGATCTGGAAAAATGTCACTCTTGGGGACGACCACTGCGTATGTTGTTGTTTAACGCTTCTGAGGGGAACATGCGAGGCTACCAAACTCCTCTCTTGTTCCTTGTTGCCATTATCGACCGATTTCTATAACAGTACTGCTTTAGAGAAAAGGGGACGCGCAAACATTGTCACTGAAATCCCTTACCATAAGTCAACTGGAATTGTCATGTGACAGACGTTCTTCTGCGTGTTTGTCTTTCATATTTCTACATATCTGAGAGAGTGAAGGAGCAAAAAAAAAAAAAGGTGTTAGTTTCAGTCTGTGAGCAGAGCTGTTAGGTGCTGGAGAGGGCTGGAAGGCTGCCAAAGAGGATGCTGATGGGTTATTGCCGTACCTGGGTAAACATGTGACAATGACTGCTGCAGATTCTGCAAACAACATGTCAAAAAAAAAAAAAAAAACACCCATCGTACAGTTAATATGAGTCAGTTTATTTCCCTTGGCATGTTGCATTGTAATCCTTCGGACATTCGTCACAGTGCTGTATGTATACTATACTATATATGTCTGTATGTGTCCTCTTGTGAATTGTTGTTGTGTAACCGCGCAATAAGCGTTTCACCTGTCTGTCTAACACTTGATTTTGAAATGAATATACACTGGAAGGTTTCTGACTTGTCTCTCTGTATTTGAAGGGTTGGATTTTGTCATTAAAGTGTTATCTACTTTTCTGTTATATGTCGTCTGAATGAAATGGAAAAATATTTTATTCTGAGGTCGTCTTTGAAACTGTTGAGTATTGGGAATGCAACATTTCCCAGATCCATCCTCTGCTCAGCAGCGGCCTATCTTGCCGAGCAGACAGGTGAAGCATAGCTGTTTGGCTGCTTTGAGATGGATGCCCTTAAAAAACGAAAAATATGCCTGGTTACAAATGTGATGAGATGATTTCACTATTTTACATTACATGCAGAGCATGCTTACATAATAAATGGTGTGAATGATGAAAATGGAGTTGTTTACAAAGCGGTAGCACCGGGATCGACTCGTTCGGAGGAGCTCTTTATTTGCCGTGAACCAGTAGGTCCAAAGGAAACGTCAGCAGGTAAAGAAGACACGTGTTTTTTTTTCCGTGCTACAGGTTCCCAGATGGTTTTGGCATTTTAACACCACTGGATAGACCCAACCCCAGTGGTGCTGATTTTCACCACTGGGGTTGGGTCTATCCAGTGGTGAAAATCAGCAGCAGCCTTGGGTTTTTTTAATACTCTTGGTATTATGCAATCGTGACGTTGAACGTACGCTGTGACCTTCGCAAAATTCTCCGAACGCCTGCCGGCTGAGTCACTTCCGAAGTAAAGCGGCATGATGAACTCCAGGCATGCTTCGAGCCATGCCATCCAGTAACACAGTGCGCGCGCACACACACACACACAGACACACACACACACGCTACAAACAACAGCTTATGCAATCGCCAACGAAGGAGAATCCTGCTGCTATAATGGCAAACACTGTTGCATTGAGGCTATGGCGCATATAGCTGTTTATACTTTACTGCACTGTTGCATTGAGGCTACGGCGCATATAGCTGTTTATACTTTACTGCACTGTTGATTAACGCTTTCTTGCCTGAGGGGGCGCTACCACAGTGAGAAAACTTGCCTGATTGACACCTGGCCTCTACATTTACATTTCACGATACGTTTAGCTGCTGTTGTGATCACTTTTGAACTGAATGTGATGTTGTGAGGTTGTCTCTGCACATCCTTGAAGCAAGATGCCGGCTTAATCATGTCACCAGTTTTTTTGTTTTTTGAAAAATGTACTTTACACATCTTACACATAAACAATGACCCACCAAAAGCAAATTCATGAATGAAACTGTTGACTCTTACATTATTTTCCTGAAGTTATTAAATATATGGTAAGAGTAATAGACACCCAAATTTACCGTCATAGAAGGAATTTATTTGGATTTTTTTGTACTTTGATGTATTTAAATGTGGGAGTTCTGTTCCATGTTCCCTGTGTTAGCATGCCATGGGGCTGTGTATCCTTGCCAAAAACTTGTATCCTTATAAGCCAGTAGATGTCATTGAATTCTAGCGTTAAACCCTGAAGACAACTATAATAATGTAGGTATTCTGACAACAAAGAAGCGTGTGCAAAAATATGTGGTTGTATCATCTTCCCAAGCTGTTTTTTTTGTTACCTGAGCAGTGCTTCACTTCATCATAGCAGTTGTCATAATCAGCTACTGCTTTCAACACCCATGCCAAAGTTCATTTGAGCAACTAATCTGGCATCTAAAAACATTGTTATGGGAGCGTCATAAGTGCATGTTGTGGTACGCCATATCCTGTTTGCCCTGTTAAATGCACAGGTTAGTATTAACATTCCAAAAGTGCTATGGACAGAGCATAGTATGACTGCATTTTAACCTCACTGCATTGCATGCTTTATTTACATAGTAGGTGCCCTCATCTGAGACCACATTTACCACTTAGATTTTATGTATTATCCATGTACACTGCTGAGCATTCACTGAAGCAATCCAGGTGCAAGTACCTTGTTCAAGGGTACAGAAGGAGCACCCCACACCTGGGAATCCAATCCACAAGCTCCCGATCACAAGCCTGTTTCAGCAGTGTGGTGTAGCGGTGAGGTTGCGAGTTCAGTTCCCAGGTGGGGCATTGCTGTAGTATTCCCTTGGGTGAGGTACTTAACTTGAATTGCCTCAGCAAATACAGATGAAGGCGTCTACTAAGCAAGTGTAATTTGGTTTCCTGATTACTTGTTCACACCGCTCTCCTCAGTCAGTATTCATGTGTCACACCAGTGCAGCTGTGCAGACCACACATTGTGCAGGTCTTCCAGTGGCCGATGGGCTCCGTTCTCTCATTAGAGGGCTCTGCCTAATCTATGTTTCCCCATCCTAGATAACTGCAGTATGCAGGGAGGCTGCCCTCCTGGCCCTGCAAGAGGACATCAAAGCTCAGAGCATCATGGGAAGACACTTTGAAAGTGCTCTGGAGGTGGTGAAGCCCAGGATTCCAGATTCCCTCATCCAGTCCTATATCAGCTACCAGCAGCAGAGCAGCCTCCACGTCCTCTGAAGCGCCTGGAGTTGAGTGGTCAGAGCACACACGGCGGTCAATGCCTCTGAAACCATTTGAACGCTGTCGTTTTTTCAGACAGGCCCCCATCATCCGTGGACACTGAGCTTTCAAGGGAGCAGGCTGAAGGCGGGAGAGAAGAGGCAAAAAAAAGTTCACTTACACTCATTACTGTTTTACTGTCCACATGCTGTCCATTGTAGCAGTCAGTGCTGTAGGACTGCAGCCTATTTGTGCAAAAAATAATAATAAAATAAGAAACATAAAATAACTGAATAAATGCCCCAACCTTTCATGTCTTTAGGTTTTTTGTTTCTTTGCTTATTTGGAAAGCCAAAGAATTTTATCTGACCCCATTTATTTCTTAGGGGTTATAAATTTATTATTATTTTAGATTATTTTTCTTGCAGTTAGTTTATTATTGTTATAATAGGAGTAAACATTAATACTACTAAAATATCATTAATTGACATAGAATGAAAAAAAAGATAAACAAATAAACTATATTTCTGTCATGATTTTCTGATGTATATGTTCATTTCTCATTGTGGACCTGCAGTCTGAAATCCCTCTTTGCTATATTTAGATGTTTCGATCCATTAAACCATGCACACTTAATTCCAGTTATATTTTGAGAAACCGAACAAATTGTGCATCTTCGAACGTCTGCGTTAGACAGTCCTGTTAAAGCGCGTGCTGATCTGCATAGTGCCATTTCTCTAAACATTTTATTAAACTATTATCGTCCAAGGCGTTCAACTGTAGGCGGTTTAGCTATGATGTAACTGAATAAAGGCAATGTTGATTCTGGGTATGACAACATTTGGGTGTGCCTCTGTAATGTATATATTTCCCAGTGTGAATATAATAGTTTAATTAAGTTTTTTGGAAGATAATATGTTCTACAAAGCGTGGAACTCCGCTTTCCCATAAACTGTTTCCAAAATGGATGCAGTTCGCTTGTGTAATCTATGTGAAATACTCCTGTATCGGCGGTTAAGACCGCATCGATTGTAAAGGAAATACGTGACAAACGAGATATTAGTTTAGGGATGACTGAAAAATCTCGCCAATTGTTGTAATCAATGGGCGATTTCCTTCCGCCCCCCAACCGGTGGTTGCGTGCGAAATTCTTCAAAGTCTTTTCATGCCTTTTTCCCCCCTCCAAATAGCAGTCTAACACCATGCAAAGCTTGATGCAACGTGCCTCTAAAAAGTATAATACAAGAAATCGAGGAAAAAGAAAAACATGCTCAGTGGATGCACTTGTTTCCGTTAAAACTAGTCATTTTGCTGAACTCCTTGCACGGAGGGTTGGCGTAAAGGTCAGTTATCTACTGATTTTCCATTTGAATAGGATAGATTGACTTTGTATTGAACGTCCCATTCTCATGGATCCGGATGTAAGGCATCCTCGACACCAATCAAACCAGACAGTCAAGAACTGAGCGGGACATCTTATCTTTTCTTTTCCCCCTCGCGGGACGCTTTTCTTTTAAGGTGGCTCAGACATATCTGTTCAACGATGCGGCTAAATCCGGTCAATAGAATAATCCGAATAACATTTGAACTGCACTGAAAGTCAGTAGATCGGCGAAGTCGGCGCTCAATCTGCATCGTATACTGACGTGATTAGCTGTAGTTCGCCTCTTTGCTTGAATTTGTTGAAGACAGTAAGACAGCTAACTGAAGCAGCGATCCAAAAAAGTGGTTTGTCACATAACTTGATAATCGCTTAATAGGGGGAGCATAAACGTAAAAGAGTATTTTGGGTAAACGTATTTTGGGTAATATGCTATTAAATTAACAAGTACAAGAACGGCACAGTATGACCACAGCTGCAAAACGGGTGAAAACTGTTTATCTCAAACTGTAAAAAGTGCTCCACCTTAAGGGCTGCACACATCTCTCCATCGCCCTGCCCCCCACAGCTGCCCAATGAATTAAGAGCGGATGCGATGTATCCTTTTTCAGTGGGGTGAATGGCCAATGGGAGTTGGCTAGTCGAACAAACACAGAACTATACATTCTCATTCATTCAGTGGTACACAGCCTCGCAGAGCGCCGCTGACTGCGCGTCAGTTTACCGTGGTTTTCTGCCTTTGATGGAACATTCCGCGCGACAAAATAACTTTTCCGCTTTCTCTCCAAACACAGCTCCAGCAACAAATAATCGGATATGCTTTTCCTTTTTTCAACCTTTGGCGTGCACGCTCACTAAACCAACCAAGTAAACTAAGCCAGCTTGTCGCTTTGCGGTTGATACTTCGTTGTGGGACAAAACAGCGTTGACGGACTGCAGATCGGCGTACCCGCAATCTCTCCGCTGTCTTGAGCGCCTCTTTCTTGCTCTACAAGCCGCAAATGTGGATTACCATTCTTGGAACAAATTGTTAATTTGTGTACACGTTTGGAGTAAAGAAACGTGAGATAACATCTGTTTTCTGGTTGTGGATTTACAGTCATTGTAATGTGTAATATGTACTTTAATGCATTCGGACAAGTTCATCGGCCGTGTCCTTCTTGGTATATTGTTTGATGGATTCGACACCATGGATGGTTGCATATAGGTGAGTATTTCCCCCTCAGACGTGTGTTATAATATTAATCTCATGCACTCTTTTTGAAAAAATTGAGTATTACTGCAGTACAGTCATTCTAGACCCATCGACAGTAAGCCACGAAGTATTAAATATTATTTTGCACCTTTTAGTATCTAAACTAGTTAGACGAATAATATAAGCGGTTCATATTGTCGCAAAAAGCGGACAATTTCCCAGCAATATTTCCCCCTCATATTGCCATGGTCTACTGTATCTGCGGAGTACAATTTACGGAGGTTAGCGAGTTACATTTGTTGCTCTCTACACGTTAACGTTCTTTACTTAGCACAGCGTGCATCGGGAACAAGCCATTTGTACTTGGAAAGAAAACAAAACGGTCATACTTTTAATAGTGGGAGAATTCGCCCTCCTGCGGCAACCAACAAACACCCCTCCCCCCACGGAGCTTGTTTTCATTCATAAGTTTTTTCCTTCCTCTCTCGTCTCCGGGATCTGTTTATCAATCACTTCTCCAATTGCTATCACAGAGGGCGCAGCTCTACCGTCTTAACCTGATGTAAGCCTGCCTGAGATTCAATAGTCTGTAGAGTAGTTACAGCATAATATCTTACATGTTATCGAGAAATCCTGGAGATATGTGGGCATTTTTTTCCCATCAGGAGAGTTGGATTTTTTTTTATAAAATTTGTTTTGCTGAGAGTTAATTAATCAAGGTAAGGACCGCGTCTGTTTTCAACCCGGCCATTTGTGCTCTATAAAGACTACGCTTCTGTGGTACTTTTATCTGTAGTAACAAAGTGTGTTTTAAGATCGGAAGTTCAGCTCGCGAACGTGACTATACATACACGACGCAAATTAGATTTTCCCCCTAAAATTTAATACAAAACGTCATTCATTAGATTTTATGGGGGAATTTGTCGAATTGAGTTGAGGAATAAATACATGTTGCTGCGCGCGGGTTGCTTAAACTGTCGAAAACAACAATTTAAACTTCAATTGTAGTTTCTAAACGGCCTAATACTTACGATGTTCCTGTTTTCACATCGTTTAACGTATGAAATTAAAATCTAATGTATTCAATTTAATTGTTAAAGATTCAAAGACAGATCATATCGTCTGTATGGACCGTGTCCTCGTTTCGCTGCTCTGGTGCATTTTAATGTTAACTAACTATACAAATGTAAATGAGGAGGGGAAGTATTTGTACTGAAGTTTAGATGTGTGCGTATTGAATAAGGTTGTTTAAAGTCTTGTTAATAGTCAACTTTTTTTAACGGCTTATTATACTTTGCTGGCGTAAAAGCATTGTTCAAAATGACACGTCTTTATGGAAAGTAATTTCTTTTTGTAATATTAATTCCAATTTTAATGCATAAATTATTATATATGATCGTAAATGTGTAAGCTTCGAACTGCTGTTATAAATGACTGATACAGTATCATTTTATAATTTCGTTCCTGTCTAGCATTCATAAAAAAAAAACAAGATTTAGTCTGTCGGGTGTATAGTTTGACTGAATGTGTGAATTTTTAAGGGCTAAACTAGAGAAATGGTCTGCATGTCCTGGGGTATGGGGGTTGCAGAATGTCTGGTGGCTTAGGGACAGCAATGATGTGCCTTCTCGCTTTGCTCCTTAATCTTCATAATGTAGAGACAATGCCTTATTTTGGTTCTCATTGTGTTTACCCTGTCTTGTTTTGGCTCGCACTCCACAGGATTTCAGATGCATGCCAAGTCCACAGTGAATGTCGGAAGTGGTGATCGCCCCAGATGGAGCTCCAAAGTCAACATGGGACTGGCGGTTCATTAGTCGCGATCCAGCAGCCTTCCCTGGAGAGCAGGCCGAGGTTGGATTTTGAGAGGGAGCTTCAGCGCGCGGCAATCCTCTCGCTCGACCAAATCAAGGCCATCCGCTCCAACAACGAGTACACGGAGGGGCCCTCTGTGGCGAGGAAGTCCGCTCCCCGGACGACGCCGAGGCCGGAGAAACACGAGAGGACTCACGAAAACATACTCATCAATGTGAATAACAACTACGAGCACCGGACACCTGGGCACCCGGGGCCCGTCGGACTGCAGTACAACTCCCGGGCCCCTGTGCTGAGCAGGTCCACCAGCACGGGGAGCGCGGCCAGCTCGGGGAGCAACAGCAGCGTCTCCTCTGAGCAGGGGCTCCTGGTCCGCTCGCCACAGACTCGACCCGGGTCGGCCCAGCGCTCGGACCGGACCGTTCGGACTCAGCCCAAGCCCCGGGTCCCGCCGGAGGACGTGCTCAAACCCCCTGGGAAAGAGGACGTCTCGCGGCACCAGTTCATCTGCGAACAGTGCGGGAAGTGCAAGTGTGGGGAGTGCACGGCTCCCAGGACCCTCCCCTCCTGCCTGGCCTGCAACGGCCAGTGCCTCTGCTCGGCTGAGAGCCTGGTGGAGCACGGCACCTGCATGTGCCTGGTGAAGGGAATCTTTTACCACTGCTCCAATGACGACGAGGGGGACTCGTGCGCGGACAATCCCTGCTCCCTCTCCCGGTCGCACTGCTGCTCAAGGTTCCTGTGTATGGGATTAATGTCTGTGCTTTTCCCCTGTTTACTGTGCTACCCCCCTGCGAAGGGCTGTGTGAAGGCCTGTCAGGGCTGCTATGACCAGGTCAACAGGCCCGGGTGCCGCTGCAAGAACTCCAACACTGTCTATTGCAAACTGGAGAGCTGGCCCACCAGGGGCCTGGAAAAGCCTTCCTGATTTTCTTTGCCACAGAAAAGGGGGTTCTCTCATGATTATGAATAATAATAATAATAATAACAATAATAATAATTGATGTTTATCGAAACAATTAAGCACCTCCCAGCCCCCTACTTTCTCCACTGAGGAATCGTTTTTTTGGAGGAAGCATGGAGTTTGAAACCACTTTTTTTTATTTTGCAACAAGACCCCTCTACAAAGCAGTGTTTGCCTTACTGTTTCTTTTGTGTCTTCTTCAGCTACTCATTAACACTCTTGACTCATTGTAAAAAATTTCCTTTCAGCTAGGCAGAGTTCTCCCAATTCTTCCAGCTTCGCCTGAGAGCAGCCTCTTTCCAAATCTGTGAAGGACTATCTGGACAATATGTTGCTGTTACCAGATATCCATAGCAACCGAGATTGATTTTTTTTTTATTATTATTATTTCATCAGTTGGTACCACATTAAGGCTGTGGTGAATTTATGTTTTTATGCTGTAGTGGCATTTTTGGGAAGCAAATTTATTTTGTAGAATTTGCTGAATGTTTTTTTTTTTTTTCTCCCCTCCCACTCCCAACATTTACATTCATTCTGTGGCATTTTTTGTTGTAAATTGTATGTATAAATCTTAAAGATGAAATCTGGCTATTTTTTAAAGAAAAATGTCTGTCAAAACATTTTTTTTGTTGTAAAGAATATTTATTATGTGAAGCTCTATTATTTTATGATATTTATTGCAAAAGACAGTCTTGAAAATTTACTCATGTCTGAATATAACAAAATATCAATACTTACTGAAAAATTAAAGGGTGGCACAAAAGAAAAACTATGTTAACTATAATGCAGAAAATATATTAATTAATGAAAAATATTTACTGCCTTGCGTCTTGATTTTTTTTTTCCTCATAGATTCCAGTATGCCTCTAAACTGTGTATGCCCTGGCTTGTGGTCTCCTATGTTGAAGAAATATCTTCAACATGATGATTTATATTTGTTGGTATTCACTCAAATATATTTTGAGTTTTCTGTAGCGGTTTTCTTGTTTGGAAGAGAGACATGAGATTAGAGAGAAGTGATGGCTGATGTGATTACTTTCTCCCTGTTTTTATTGCACTCTGACTTCAGACTTCTTCCATCAGGCTGTGTGAAGTAACGAGACCCTTGGCTGTAGAATGGAATAACATGTATCAAGGCATGTAACCGGCGGTCTCTTTGGGATCGAATATCTTTGTTCTGTGCAAACATTCTTCATTTTGTCTCGTCTTCAGAGGTATTTGTGGTTTAATGCGTAAGACACAGAGGGAAAGTGAAAATGGTTTGCTTAGCTGTGACCAAACCTGTGCCTGACAGCTAAACCAACACCTCAAAGGTCAGCTTGAGCATTTGAGAACCCCCCCCTTGACATCTCTATGGTTTTTCTGGCATTATTGGAGAGTTCTCTGTTGCCAACAAATGCACTTAACTGTGTCTCAGAGTGCAAGGCTGTAAGAAATAGGAGCCAGTATATCAGTCTGTGGCCACCTGTTCAAAGATAATAAAGCGCTTGCAGTGCTGAGTTTTTATGGCCCAGTTTCAGCACTGAAGGCGGTGACAGAGGCAGGGGCATATCCATTTGGTCACTTCTCTTTCTCAGAGATTTTATCACTCGGGAAAGGAGTTGGGTGACCCAAAGGGGGAAATTGCTTGTCTGTTTCTTGACTAAATCTGCAAGAAATCTCTGCGGCTTTGACCGGGAAGGCAGGCAACATCTATAAATACCAAGGGTTGTCTTTGAAAACCCAGAGTGAGTAATTAACCACAAGGTATTTTTAGATTGCTATGGTTATGCCTCCAGGCCTGTGTAACGGGGTTACCATTTCTTGGAGTGTGCGCTTGTGGTATTTGGTGTAATTGCAGCTCTTATTTCTCAAGGTAAACATAAATACAAGGGTGCAATACCATCTGACTTTTTTTTTTTTTTTTTAATAACAGCTCAAAGTCACTGGAACAGAGACAACTTTGCAGAATCACTTGAGGTTTTATTCAAGGACTAATAGTGTCATGGTGTTTGAAAATGATTGTCGGGTAAGTCAGGGTGTGACTCTCTCTCTTCGGAGTAAATGACAGAATTTGTGTGTGTGTGTGTGTGTGTGTATAGACTGTTGAGATGACCAGGGTCTTGCTGTGAATATCAGTGTATGCGTGCATGATATCGTTTTGTGAGGGTCAGCAGTCTGTAGTAACACAACCTTCCCTGAATGGACCCATCTAGAATTTCTGTTTCTTTCTCTTTTTTTTTTTAAAGCAGGAATGTACCTTTTGTTACTATGAATAGTTTAGAGCAGATTAGCGGTTTGCCAATTTCCTGTTACCTTTCAGAGCTGCAATTCGAGCTCCATTTGCCTCTGGCTCGTGGACAATTGCAGACAATACGAGACTTCAGGTTTCACTATGGAGCCCTCAGACAGAGGGGAAGTGGCTGAGGCTGAATGTTACTGCTAATTAACAGTAGATAATGTTTGCTTGGAATCTGGAAGGTTGATAGAGGTCAAAGAGGATATACTGTACCCGGCTCTTCATTTGCCTGCATTAGGTATCTTTATCTGATTAAAAACGCTGCCTGTAGAGACTTTTAAACACGAATGTGCATTTCCTCGAGGGGAGTCAGTGTCAGTGTTTGCCGTTTAACTTTAAAAGTTTGCATGACATCCCTTGATGATTGTTTGAGTTCTGCTCGTTCATGTAAAAGCAGTAACCTCAAACTTTCAGTTTCAGACTATAATAATATTTTAAAATATTTTTTGAAAATTGCTTGGTCGACTGCTAAGTTGCAATTGTGAAAAACTAATTTCTTAATTGCTCATTCTTCAATAGATTGACCATCAATCCCAAGTATTTGGGTGGCCAGAAGCCGAGACATATGTCAGATGGTACGCAGTTGTTTTTGCGTATGTGTCGTTTAAATATTCCACATTGTGCAGTGGATTGGTTTGGAACCGTCGGCACACTATTTCCACTCTCAGTGGGTTGTGTACGTTTTTTCGGTAGTTCCACAGCGAGCTGTGGGCGTGCGAAGGCTCCTCCATTACGTTTGTTTCCAGGTTAAATTTAGCAACCCCCACGCACCCACAGAGGACATTTTGGGGGCAGTCGGCACACCTCCCTCCATCTGCCATTTTTTTTTTTTTTTTTTTTTACCATTCGGCCCGTGAGCAGCACCTTCATGATTACGCGGTGAGTCATTACGCCCGGGGCCATCCTGGGCGTGAGGAGACGACAGGAACCGACTGAGTGCTTTCCAGAAACACTCACACAGACAATTCATCATAAACACGACACTCAACCTTCCTTTTTTCACTGACTCCATGTGCTTTTCATTATATCCCTAATACTGCGTAAATAGAAATTAGTTGTATGAAAGGTGGTGGTGATGGTGGTGGCGTGGTAGAGGGGATTGTGGCCCAGTTTTGGCATGTGTATATTATATATAAAAATGGTTTTGTATGTGACATTCCAAAACCATTAGGGCAATAATATTTGTTCTTTTCTGCTGACCACAGAAGTGTTTGCCAGTTCAAAGATGTTCGATACCATACGTGGTAAGTACACATCATTATTTAATAATCTGTGCAATCTGCATTTATAATCATGTATTGAACAGATTTGTATTTTCACAGAATGGTTTCAGAGAAATACACAACAGTCAACTTACATTCAAGAACATCTCAGTATGTATAATCAATCAAATATCAACAGTTTATCTCAAAATATAAAATACAAAAAGCAGTACAAGAAATTAATTTCATGTTGAAAATGCAAATAGGAAATCAAGACCTACCTTGTGTTTTGGAAGGATTACATCTTATGGTTATGGGACCAGATTAAGTGGCTTGCATTTATCAGGTTTGCTTCAGATGGGTAAACTGACTAGAAGGAGGGGATTTTGATTGTTGCCCATCGGAAAGAAGCCTTTCATATGGGAATAAAAATAACAGCGATGAAGCAAAGAGATTGACTGAAACCGAGGTGCCACATTATTTAACTTGGAGAAAACCATCCATCACTTAAGTACATATGTCCATGTGGCCCGGCAGAGATGTCACCTGTGTACACATTCCTCAAAAGCCCATTTCCTTCCCAGAAGCCTGCATTACATTTCTGTGGATTTTAAAGCTGGCTGTCTAACATGGCTCTTTGTCCTCACTCTTGTTAGCTGGCTGACTGTGTTTGATTGAAACGGTTGCTGCCACTCCTTGACCACATGAAGAATGGACAGATACACCCATTTCCTTGTAGTTACTACAAAAGTAAATGTGTCTCCATCCAGGGTAGCAAACAAATTGGTAATATGTGACATATGCCATGCCAGATTTTTACTAAGAGGGAGGAGATATGTGGGTTTGCCCGTGGCCTCATCATTAACAGGCACTGTGAATGCCACAGTGGTTGCACGTTTAAAGAGATAAGCATCGCAGGAACAAACATATTATATTTCCATCAGCTCCTTTCCTTCATTTTCTTGAAATCCTCCATTCGATGACCAACTGTCTACAGTTCTTAACTCTCCCTCTCCCACCAGCACCAAGTCTGGTACCTTATGGAGAAAGGCCATGGACATAGTGAAGAGTTAGAACACATGCAGAGTGAAGGACACACTTCTCTTTCAGTCCTTAGAAAGGAAATCCAACTAAATTTAGACCCTCTGTTTCTGTCCTTGCCCCGCTGTGGTGAATTTAACCAGCAATTCCTGCCTGAGATTCCTCACAGACTCCCACACAGTCCACTTTGATGGTGATTATTCACCAGACATGACAATCACCTCACTGATATTGATGTATTCTCCTAGCATATGTAACACATAAATGGTGGTTCCACTTCTTATTTCAAAAGCATTAGGTTTGTCTGGCTGATGGCCTTGCATAGCTTGTTACATAGAAAGTTCCTTTCCTTGCAAACTCTGTCCAGTATTAAATATGTGAAAGTATTAACTTTCTGATTGACTTTGAAATCCAGCAATATAGAGGCACTAGCTGATATCAATTTATCATGCCTAAGGGCAAGGAGTCCAGAAAAACTGTAAGCTCGTATTTATGGGTTTGAGTCATTAAGGCATTTAAATCATTTTGTGATGGCTCTGTAAAATGAAGATCTAAATAATGCAGAAAGTCAGATGACCTGAAAAACCATTGGCTCCATGTTTGACTTTTGGAGCACATAAGCTCTCAACCCGTGAGATTCTTGAATTGTGTGTGTACATGTTTGATGTGCTCAACTGACGTTTAGCCGGCAGGTTTAGCCCGCATTGATGAGATCATGTCCTCAGCTTTACCCCATGGCCCCAGGGAGGGTTCTGGGTGAAACCCTATTGCCCCCTCCTCTTTCCTGTGATATCTCAACTAGGAAAAAAATGCCCCCTAAAACTTCCAGACTTCCAAAAAATAAAAGAGCTTAAATCATTCCTGGGAGGCAGTGGCCCCTTTCAATGGGGGTTGGGGGGGGGTGGTGTCTTTTTTTTCTCCCTCTTTTCTCCCCTTTTTAAGATTAGGCCATGCATCCAGCCAGATGGTTCTCGTCTGCTGGCTTTTTTCAATTCACTTCCTCCCACACAGACAGCAACCGCCCCCTCCCCTCCACCATCACCACTCCCCTTCCCAATGGCCTCTCTGTTATGCGGCTGGAAATAATCTTTTATTGCCCAGTTGTTCGGAAGTGACCCCTTGCCCTTGATTAGATAGGGCCAAGTCCTATCACACAATTCTGTTTGAGCTGCCACTTCCTTTTTTTCCAAGGCTTGGTGATCCTGTGTAGGGGACAACAATGGGAGGCTTTGCAGACCTCGGTGTGTCCAGCTTCAGGCTGGGGGCAGTGGGCGGGGGTCATGTAAGAGGTTGGAGAGGGAGGGAAGTGGACCCCCCCGGCCTCCGTTAACCTCTTCACTGCTGGATTGCGTCCCCCTCCTGACCGTTACAATGGGGATCCCAAAGCCCCTTTAATCTTTGCTATCAGTAGACCCTTGAGTCTACTGATAGCACAGGTGAGCAGTTCACTGGTGCTTGCCACGCCTATGTGACCTTCTGAAATGTCCTGTTGGTGTATTCGTGTGTGTCTTCTGCAAAGTGGTTGCATCTCCTGTGATCTGAACAATGGGCAATGAGCTACCATTCATCATCATGTTGTTTGACTCCAGGCACTTACGGTTAGATCCAAACCTTTGTCATCTTGTGAAAGTATATTTGTGAAATATCACTTGACTTCATTTCACAATTTCATCTTCCATTGGTTTAGAATTTAGAACATATCCACTTCATAAATTATAGAGCGATTTATCTACACCCCCCCCCCCCCCACCGAAAAAAATGAAATGCTAAGCAAGAAAGAAAAAAAAAATCAAGGAGGCCATAATGCAAAGTCCATGTAAATTATCTTGCTGTTTGGTTTCTGTTTGCAGGTAAAATATGAAAATGTAAGAGATAAGTTTTAATAACCTACAGATTTTATGCTAATCAGCTGATGAGAGGATAAGCGCTCCTTCAACATATAGTTCTAGTTTCACCTTGCCTTAAGCCTCGTTTCATAAAGCTTCTTTCAGCTACATTAAAAAAAGAAGATTTATTTTATATTTGTCCTTTCCAAGCCTTAACCACGTCTAGAATATTTAATGTTGTGACTTGGCAGAGAATTTCTAGTTTGCTTTTGCTGTATTAACTGTGCTTGTAAAGGTCTACGAAACAGCCCTATCCTGGAAAATTATTCCAGTTTAACATTTTAATTTTGGTTTGGTATGTTCCTGAAGAAAAAAAAACGTATGACCTTGGATGCTTTGCTAAAAACAGCGTAGGTAAGCAGTTATGCTTGGGGGTATGAGTTGAAGCAAATGACGGACTGACTCTGGTGGAGCGATTGGAGGCCTTTGTTCCTGTGTTTGCATCTCCTGTTCTTGGGGTACTGTAAACGCCCACAAAGGGGCCAGTCTCCTGTTACACACGGCAAATTGGGGCAGGGATTTGAATAGGTGAGAATAGACAGGAGAGTGCTCTGATTACAGCCATTGAGAGGCTATGCTGAAATCATGTTTTTCTACCAGCCTCCATTAACGCTGACAAGCCTTACAGAGAGCACAAGAAAAAAAAAGGTTAGGGTTACAAGGGGCCATTAGACTAGAATTTATCCATCACTTCCTGGAGGTCATTATAATGATTATCAGGGATGTGATACAACGAAGGCTATTTTGTGTATTGTGTTGCCCTGGTATCTAATGGATTGGAACAACTATGAACAAGTGCCAAAAAAAAACACTAAGGGATTCTTCCACATGCATTCAACAACCCTATGACTGGATCTCGCTGATATTTGCGGGAACAGTGGCTTATATCAGACAATGCTTTGTTTCCCCTCCATATACTAACTTGCCAAACCATATCAAAAAGCATGGGCAATATGGGACCAGGCTTCCTCTGATTGGGAGTCATTGCAATAACTTCACACAGCAAATCCAAGTCTGTGTTCTTGGAGGAATACCTGTGTGTTTATGATTCTGGCAAGTGGATGGATCTCTATATGTCCAATCCGCACAAATATCAGAAATGGTGGAAACCGTCCTGTTTTTTTTTTTTTAAAGAGTGTGACCTGTTGGTCAATGCTTCATTGTGTTCACAGGGTGGCTGTGGCTCTCTTGAGATGTAACTCTCATGCATAATGAATGGATGTGTATTGTGAAGCGAATAGGCCCCTCCCTTTACACCCCCCCTGCCATTCTCCACCCCCCACCTCCAAAGGTTTTGTGCCGGAAACACAGTGCTGGAGTCCACTGTGGGGAGTGCTCATTCCCCTGTATGTGAGAGCTGGAGGGGTCTCAGAGATCAAAGGAAGCACACAGAAAAGACTTATCTGTTGTTGATTTGGGGCTTATACTAAAGCTAAGGGTTACAAAAATGCTTCAGGGAATTACAGGGGAGTTTAGAGCATCTGTCTTTTCATCTCTGCTGTTTTTCCCCCTCTGTCAGAAGCCCTGAAGTATGTAGATAGACTGCTTCATGGATCTTTCTGTTTGTGTTTTTATAATCTTATAATTATTAAAGTTATTAAAATACGTAGCTAATACACAGTTTGAATAAAAGCAAAAAAGTTTCCCTGCATCTGAACGTTAGAACCAAAAGATCAGATTTATATCAGGAAGAAATTAGGGAAGACGTTAATTATCCTTTTATACCACTTTCGCTATTCATTCAAGCAAAGCCTTGTTTGAATGGTCTTAAAAGAGAAGATTAATGAAGGAGAACATGTGTATGCCTTTTGGGAAATGTTTGCAACGTGTGATAGAGGAAGCCAAAGTCTTCCTATAAGCAGCCATATTGGGTGAAGGTGGACTGGTGAGGACAGCAGAGGTAATATATGTTCTGGAGCCCATTTAGGGGCCTGTGACATGCGTAAATATTGCATGTCCATTAACACAGAGATACTTTGTTTAGCACAGACACCAACCAGGTAGTATGACTCTCTCACTGACTTCATAAAACAGAGAATAACCAGAATATGGTCAGTGTAGGATATTTTTTTTTTTCAAACCAATACTCAAACTGAAGATGTGACCCTACACCAATTCATTTAAGATTTGCACAATTGTTGCCTTGCATGGCCATACCAAAAAACGCATGGGTCAAGCGACTTTGAGGCGGGGTGGTCAGCTGCTAGTGCTGAATGCATTTCTGTCTTTGTGTGGCGGAATTCGACAAGCAACGCACCAGAGGTCAAACCGAGATGGGTGATTACACAGCAGGGAGAGAGCTGGCTGATAACACAGAAAGGAGTACGGAAGACACCAGTGACTGTGGTGGAATGTGACTACTTTTTCGCTTATCAAAGCAAAAAATTGGCCCTTTGGTGCAGAAAGCCTGTACCCGTTGACTAGATTTGATTTTGTTGCTATCCTCGTGGTATTTCAGCTATCATTTCAATTGTTTAGGTAGCTGTGATTTCTTAAACTGTATGATTTACGCTGTTACCACATTTTGTGCTGTTTTGTGGAGTTTAATGTCCCATAATTTGCTTTGTAGCAAAGGGCCTGTCAAATATGAGAATAATTTTAATAACATATCCCTAAAATAATTCAAACTGAACTGAACTGAACCTTAACACTAGAAATGATCTAAAAAAAGATAAAAATAAAAAAGAGCATGCAAGGGCAGATTTTCCAAAAGGGCTTTCATCATCTTGATTCTCACTCATTTGATGTGATATTTTTTTATTTGCCTGTAAAACCACCCCTCTAATCACTTATTGTGTGTGGTTTTGCTTGCTGTCAAGTCTGCGATTGCTTACATATGCATTAATACATAATGTCATGTTCATTCCACATTCCCGAGTCATTTTAACTTTTTAATTTCCGACTCGGCTGGTGGTGCCTTTCGATTCACGTTTCATAAGTAGCTGCGTTGCGCACGGGGGGGGTGTAACCCAAACCTTGCCACCCCGACTGCCGATCGCCATAGCAACGCACTTCACTGCAGCTGACTGTGACCATTTCCTCTCATGGAGGTAGCCCTGTCAGTCAAAGCCGGAGACAGAATTAGAAAGGTCCATGGAGTGAGTTACGTGCCATGCTCCAGACAGGTGTCGTTCCTGCTCACACGTTAACTGTTCCAAGCACTGTAGCAATGTACTGTATTTCACACTCGTGAAGTGATCCAGGAGGTTCGCTTTTTTTTGTTTTTGCGTGTTGGGACAGGAGGAGAGCTCTGCAGAACCATGACATGGACACCCTGGATCCATACAGAGATTTGTGCCATAAGAGGGTGTGGAGAAAAGAACCAAAGAAATATTCTGATCTTTTTTTTTTGGACCACGAGATTGACCAGTTCAATTCAAATATGGCCTCACGATGTGTTGCATTTCTAAACCAAGGCGACAGATGTAAAATATGATTTGAAAATATAAACTACAACAGTGGTGACAATAATGCGCATACTAATATGTCCTCACCTATGGGAAATACTGTTGCTTTTTATTTGATATCTTCTCACTGTAGCAGACGGACATACTGTATCTGGCTGCTAGGTTTGCAGTGTGAGATTGCTCTCCAAGAGGAAAGTGTAAATTTGTTGTGGTTAGAGAGGATGTTCATTGAGAGTTTTGGTTCCTCTTTACAATGTTAAACAGTTTTTACCGGGTAAGCCCATATGCAGCCAAGCAGAACTTCTCATCGAAACTCAGTTTTAGAATATGTCTTGAGGATGGGATCCCAGATAACTTCTGAGCGATAACAAAATGGTATAAAAGGTGAAATTTCCTTTTTTTTGGCGTCATGTTGTCAAAAACGGCAAAGATGAAAGACAGCTGTGTGGGCCATGCGAGAGCAGAGACGGAACGCTGGCCGCCCCTCATCCGCAGGTCTCACACCATTATTCAGAGATGAATTGGAATCAAAACTATTTGGAGAAACTCAAAAAAAAAAAAAAAAAAACGAGGGAGAGAGGGGGGAAAAAAAAGTGAAACCAGCTGTTCGGAAATGCCTTTTTTTTTTTTTTTTTACGACGTTACTGCCACACGGGCCAATAACGAGTCAAAGTTTTGCTTCAATCAAATGCTCCATTTCCTTTAACAGGAATATTAGAAAAATGTTATGTGGTGTTCTTTTGAAGCGAGGAGGAAAATAGAGGCCCTTGTGCGTCTCTTTGCCCTCAAATATATATGGCATGTAGATAGCGCTGACAACAAAGCGTGAAGTAATTGGGTTGCTCTGCCTCAGAGGGGCTGAGCACAGACCAGGCCCACATGAAGCCCACACTCTGTTCTGCTCATGCTCCGCAGGTGCACACATAAAAAGACCTTCGCTGGTGAGGCCCGCCCGCAGTAAAAAAAAAAACCTATGGAATTCTGCTGAAGTTTTGCCTTCACTGAAGGACATTTGTGATATGCTACATTTCATTACATTATTGTCATTTAGTAGATGCTCTTATCCAGAGTGACTTACATAGGTTAGAGATTTTTTTTTCCGTTTTTTACATTATCCAATTATACAGCTAGATATTTACTGAGGCAATTGTGGGTTAAGCACCTTGCACAAGGGTACAACAGCAGTGCCCCCACGGGGAACTGAACCAGCAACATTTTGGTTACTACTTGCCACTATGCTACGCTGCAACTACAAGGTGTATATAGTCAGATGGTGCGCCTGCAGTGCAGATATGTGACGGCTTATGTAATTTAAAGAGTTTCCACATTTCCCAATTGGTTTTCATTCAGTGTTCTATTTACAGGTCTGTGTCACATCTTAGGACAAGCCAACTGATATCTACAATGGAACAATAGTGGAAGCCGAGCCTGATGGGGAGCTTAAAGTGGTCCTCAGTCAAGTGGACCATTGATGCTTCTTGAAACAATGACATATGCAACGTGAGCACCATGATCTGTTTTCACAGATAAAACCAATACTAATAATACTTCCAAACAAGACTGGTGTTAGCAAAGAAATGCAGAAAGTTGCACGGACCAAAAAAAAAAAAAAAAAAACGAACAGCAGCATATGGTGTGTATATTTCTTTGAACTAATACACTTCAGCTTGAGCTATTGCTAGTCCTTCTTTGGCCAGAATTCTTCGTTTCCCAACCATAATAGGACAAATAGTGTATGCGGCATACTTTCAACATTCTCTTCAGACTCCGTCTGCAATAACCTGTAGAAGGGGAAATATGAAGTACGTGAATTGAGAAGAATTTTGCAACTGTCAAACTGTTTTAAGTTGCAGTAAATCATAATTATACCACATGCGTATTAATTTCAGTTGTTTATTTTAGAAAGTACGTGTTTTCACCCTTCAGAAAACCAGATCATGAATAACATGTAGCAGTTCAGTTTTTAATAATGCACTTTTTTGTCAATGTGAAATGTTTATGAATTAAAAAAAAATGAATGGGAGTAAAAAAATCTGGTAACCCTATAAGTTAAATGTTTCTAACACATAAGGTGACTGATGATATTACTCAAAACTCTTCGTGTATGAATACACAGAACACTTAAATGAACTTGAAATTTCATATCTGTTGAATAAGCCCTGCTGGTAAAAAAGAAAGCTTCAAACAGCATTTAATACAAAGTCAAAAGCTTTCGCCTTTGCTGCCTGCCATCTCTGCTCTGGTAATTGTAAAAGGCTCAGATTGTAAAACATATCCTCTCGGTGTTCCACACAGACAGCCACAGCAAAAACCCCGATGGTCATTGGTGTGAAGTTTGGAAAGGGGAAATGGTCTTGCTGGTACCAGCCTGGCTGAAATACGCTTGAAGGCTTGGCCAGGGGTTTGGAGGGGTGGTGGGGGGCTGCAGGGAGGGTGGGGTTGAAAAGTTTAGAACACTGTAGGTGCTGTTGTGTACATTTTCCTCATCTGCATTTCAATGAAACCTGCTTGTTGACTTGGTGCCCGGTGGCTGCAGCAGCACCCCTCGCCCCCCCCCCCCCCCCCCCCCCCCACCCCAGCCCCCTTTGGCGGAGCGGGGAGGAGGAGAGGGTGGTGGTGGTTGGGGGGGGGGGGGGGTGCATCGGTGGGACACATTGAGTTTGTGAAGTCAGGCAGAACACTCGACAGGAAGGAAGGAAGAAGAAACTCTCTTTACTGCCATTGTCTAGGTGACGGGGCCTTAGCGGCCAAAATGACCGTTTAGTCTATAGGGTGCACTCCACTGCTTCCCTGCCTCTCACAGAAGGCAGGAAAAAGGGCCGGCAAACAACAAGAGACCGCGGCTGAATGCCCAATGAGGAGCTATGCTAATAACCTCCCTCTATTTATTTATTTGCTCAGCAGACGTCCTTACCCATGGCGACGTCCGTGCTTTACCTTTAATCTGTTAGCCATTTATATGGAAGTGATTCTGCTTGAGTGCTTGTTCCGGGACAGAATCACGGTGCACCTTAAGGGATTCTGAACCTGCAGACCTTGAGGTTGAGGGCCCACGTCCCAATGCTTTGATTTAAATCGTCTGTGAAAGAAATCCTAATGATCTGGGAATATCATGTCCTCATACACATTCAGCTTTATCACAATCCTCAAAGCCCTCTAAAACAGATTATGCAATGCAATCAGAACTGGAACAAACAACAAATAAACAAAACCCTGCTGATGTCCATAATCATGTAAAGTCTCATTTGGAATGAAGGGACTGGGGTGGCAGTGTAGCATAGTGGTTAAGGAGCAGGAGAAGGTATTTAATCCACAATTGCCTCAGTAAATATCCAGCTGTATAAATGGATAACATTGTAAAAAAAAGTGTAACCTATGTAAGTCACTCTGGATAAGAGCATCTGCTAAATGCCAATAATGCAATGTAATAATAATGTGTAGACCAGGAGTTATGGAAGTAGGCTTGCGGCCAGTAGTTTCCACGTTTGGTCCTAGGTGTGAAACTGAGCTGTGGCTTTGAGTAAGATACATAACCTCAATTGCTTCAGCTAATATCAGTCTGAACGCATTGGGTAATGTGAAAATGTAAGCTACTGAAGCGGGCGAGGATTAGGAGCATCTTCTTTGCAAATAAATACCACAAACCGTCTTTTCAGAGGACATTGTGATATCTCGGACTGACGTTTTGCTTATCCAAAGAGTGAAGAATACTGAAGAACAGAAAAGATACATTTATGAAGAGCCAAGATGCCTTTGAATCAATAATTGCTTTTTGTCTTTTCCTCAAATCGGGATTTGACCAGTTCAAAGAGGTACTATCTCTATGGTACTGAAAACATGGCTGTGCTTTCCACCCTTCCCAACACATACCAGTAGCTGGAAACAGCACTGTTTGGCTCTAGTGTCAGAAAGCTAATCTGTTTATAATCTCTATGAATTATTATAGTTGTGCAGTGCATGAACCAGCAGTAACCATCCAGAGAGTTTAGTGTTGAAAGTTCCAGTCAAGACAGTACAGATGGTTCCCATGGAAATCACAGCTACATAACAGCAAAATCATCAGACACATAGATACAGGTCTTCCACAGACAGTTTGAAGTGGAATCAGTGAATAAACCTGTTTTTATTACACTTCAAAAAGAAAAAAAAACCTATGCCCTTTATTCAGTTGAACAGCATCCTCAGCATTGTAATAGTGTGATCAAGTCCTGTTCAGCCTTCTTATCTGACTATGACGACACTAAAAACAAACTGTAAACAAATAACCAATAAAAGAGTGACCCCCCGCCTCCATTGTAGGGACCTAGCTCCATTGTGTTTTTCTTCGGTGGCTCCTTGTAAGGGGCTCAAGGAGGCCATCTTGGCTCCTCCAGCGTGTGAGGTGGAGAGGGGAAGACCTCCGTACATCTGTGGGCCAGTCCAACTGTGGCTCTCTGCTCGTGGTCTCTTGGCCCTCGCGGCGGCGACTGATGATGATCCAGACAACGTTATCCTCAGACATATCAAAAGTTTCTGAAGCTTGGACTGCTCCCTTAGGTCAACCTTCCAAACCGCTGCTCCAAGCAAATGGATATCAAATGCGCTTTCATTAATGGCCAAAAAAAAAAAAAAGCTAGTAATGCTGTGGTCCAACCTACCTTTATTCTAGTGTTCCTTCAAATAATCTACACATATAATTTAATAACGGATTGATAAATATTAAAGATCAAAGACCAGGTTGACCTCTCAAAGCTACATGACGTTCAGCAGAAAAAAAGCATTTTCAACACATTGATCCTCTAGTGGAGTATCTTGAGTTGTTTCACAGATATACAATCCTTACAACACACTATTGTCTGTAACGAACCATTGTTACCATATCACTTTTGATTGGAAGGGACGGTATTCCATCCCAGTTCTTGCAAGTGGAGTCGGGATTTATGCTGTATAGACCTTTTAAACATTAACAGAGTGGTGTTACGTATTTCACACATGTTGCTCAACCCAATGGATAGTTTGTCTTTGTTGTCTGAGGCCTGTGCAGATTATGCTGACACACTGATTCCTGTTCATTCCCATTTAGCCATTTGGACAGGCTGAAATGAACAAGAAACCCATTTAACACACATGCTTCCACTTTTGTGTAGTCTTTTTGGTCCTTAATTTGTACAACTGCGCATTCATTAAGATGCACTCAGACTGCAGGCTACAGGTAATGTGCAACATTTCCACTGAAATTGTAGGCCTGAGGTCTTGTTGCTAGGAAGTGGAAGAGCTTCAATTGCAGCCATTTCCTTGCCAATATATTGCAGGTCTTATTACAGCATTTAGGTCAGGGCAATTGGTGCCATTATGCGCAAGGACTTCCTCTGTAAGTAATGAATTAACTCAAGATATTTCATTCTGTGATTGTTGTTGCCAAGGGAGATTGGTACGGAGGGGGTAATTATGGCATGTTCTGTAAGGGGTTGAGTGGTATGCCCTGGGCTGCTCTGGACTTTAGTTACAAAGTTCAATGTTAGATAGTATAATACTCATATATATATATATATATAGATATATATATATTTATATATACACACACACACACATTTGCATTCTGATACCTCAGAACAGTCTGTATGTGTGATTATGTTCAGCAGTAAATGGCATTACTTACTGAGTCAGCACAACTCTGACTTCTGTGAGCTTTGCATTTAATAATAATAATAATATACTCTTATACGCAACGGAAATCTCTGCTTTCATTTTGGTTTTGTGAGCGTTCAGGAATGCTTGGAATGGTTTAACTGCAGCAGGCTTAAACTGAGGGAGCAGACTTAGACACAGGAAAGGAGATTATCACTCAATGCACAGGTAGTCAGTAAATGCAGAATAACGGATTAATCACAGCCGTCGCAAAATCTATGAAAAATAAATGATAACACCCATTAACAATATCTGTGTCTCCATGAAGATGGATTTTTCTAGTTGTGAAAATCTTACATTTTATGTAGGGGAAACCATCCCAAAACCAGTGGTGAAAAAATGGACAGTTGGTCTGTCGTGTAAAAAAAAAAATATTAAGAGGTAGAAAGTATAATCCTGTTATCGTTTGCTTCCAAAAGGGAGAGGAGTAATATGCTCGACAATGAGGCATGCATGTTTTCTCAATGGCAGCTCAGACAGCAATAGAGGGGCTGCCAAAAACCCTTTACCAAACAAAGAGGGCAGTAGGAAATAATGCTGGTCGAGGCTTGTTTGGCTGTCCACGGGCTTCATTCCAAGCTGCTGTAACTAGCTATAAGTCTTTTATAGGGACACCCCCCATACAGGGGGCCCCACCGAGGAGAGCAACTTTTACATTTGCTGTTTGAATGGGATCCTTGCCAGTAGCGGAGTTCAAAGTGCACTTTCCAGTAATTTGATTTAACTACTTTGTGCGTTTGATAGTCCAGGAGAGAAGCGTACGACCTGAAGTAATATTTCCTGATTTCGGTCATTTCTGAGGCTCGCACTTAGGGTGCAGTGGGACAAATCACCCCCCCTCCCCCACCACTGCCCCCCCTCGCCTCCTCCCCCTCCCCCTCCCCCTCCCTCCCTCCTTCCACTCTCAAGCGCACACATTTCATTTTTTTGGCCCTCAACCCCTTTCTGCTTTTCTTCTCTGCTCTGCAGATCATATCTCATGTCACTGGGAGTTCCAAACTTGGAAGAAATTCACGGCGATTGTTTCTCAGTACAAACACCATGTGTCTGCTCCGGCAGAATATATTCCTCCACTCTGGTTCCTCTGTCTGTTTTGCTTGTAGGGGAAAAAAATTGTGTGTGTGTGTGTGTGAGTGTGTGAGTGTGTGTGTCTGTGTTTAATATAACGTAACTAAGAAGATTCTCAAGAATTTTAAATTGCAATGCTAAAATAAATGAATATTCATACAATTAACTGTTGATATACATGATACAATGATTGTTATAATGTATAATATAAGCATGTTCTGTCAAAGTGGAAAAACCATGTCAAGTAAGAAGGCCTGTTTAGAACGAGAGTTGTGAATGTAATCCATTTTATTTATTATTTTATTTATTTATTTTTTTTTTGGGGGGGGGGGGGGGGGGGTGATTAAGACAATGTTGCTTGACCTGTTGAATGTTGCTGGGTCTGTACATATTCCATATTATATGATTGTATATAAAATAGAATAAATGGAACAGAACATGGTACTCATTATGTTAGAATGTTGCTTGGGGAACGCTGAATGATGTGAACAAAATGTCTTACATTTGGGGTTACAGAAGGAGTAAGCAAGGTCCCAGTATGACAAACTGAAGGGGCCGAAAGGTCATGCAGGATCCGCTGCCCCCTGTGGTGACACGATCAAGCTGCAGTTTTAAAATGACCCTTGGCTGGACGTTGGGCTTCTCAGTTGGTAGGCCTCTGCCTCCTCTCTTCAGCTCTGCCTTCATTCGTCACAAAGTTCACCACCATGTTTCCTTGGTGAATTCGGCACTTTGGCAGAGTTCTGATAAAGTTTGGTGAGCGCCACCTTGTGGCCCCAGGGGTTTTTTTTTGGGGGGGGAATGTTGAAACTGAGGGATCTACAACTGCTAATAATAATAATCATGACAATAATAAAAGATAACCTTAACAAAACCATATAAAAATGCATATCCACTCTGGAGGTGATATTACCAAACCTCTTCAATGAGCACTTTCCGTTGGTTCTCAAACAATTGACAAGCGCTGTCAGAAGAGAAGGAAATAAACGATGAAGGAACAAAAACACCCATCTCCACAACATGGACCTGGGAACGCATGTGTCCACCCACGGAGTATCTGAAAAACCCCTTTCAGGCACCACAGCAGTCAAGGCTAACAAACACAAATAATCCTTACGTAAGACTTACATTGCATGCTCTTCAGGAGGCCCCGATAGATCACAGCCATAACGTGAAGAGCTTAAATTGCTTTTTAAGCTCTTCATGTTTTGGTGACGAGCTACGTCTTTTTATGAACACTTAAATAGACAATGAGAATGGCGATGTATCTTTTCATTACTCTCAGAATAGTTATATCCAAAATGTTTCCAGTGGTAGAAATCCATGTAGAAATCCAAGCCCTAATTCCTCTCTGCTTAGTTTTGTCTTTGGATTCGATGCACTGCCACTTAGTCACCGGTGCTGCAGTGCATATTGGGAAGTGAAGCCGTTTTTGTCACCCTACAAAAGTCTGCATGGCAATCCAGAGAGCCAGCTCCCACATCTCCCTCTGTTTTCTCCCTCTAGTCCAGAGTGGATGTTTTGCTCATCTGTTGCAAAACGGACCCAGATTTCCTTCTAAACGCCTTCCCCATTTGTGGATGCAATTTCCCTAAGTACGGTTATAAAGAAAGATGTGAGGTACTTTATTGGCCACTGATCTGTGCTCAGGAACAAGCAGCACGGCATACACAGCAGTGCCACAGAATCACCCCTCCAATTCCCTCAGCCGTGTTGATTCTTCTAATTATTATGTCTTTTGTATGATTCCCTGACTGGGTGCAAGGTGTGGTGCACAGCTTGGTGCTGGCACAAAGCGTGTGACCTTTTCGCTGCACTAGACTGAAGTGCGATAACATATTTTGATCAAAGGTCTTTTTTTTATGGACACCATGAGGTTGTGATAGTGCCAATACATCCAGTGCCAGTGATTTATTTCTCACCTTCCAGAACGAGCACATTCAAAATGTCAGGCCAATAAATGTTGCATTGCACGAAGCAGTCTTTGAGCGCCAGAGTTGTATGTTTTGTTTCCACAGACCAAAGTGTTTTTTTCATCTTTGCAATAATTACTGCACGTTTCAGTTACAAAAGGTAATGGAGACTAAAGAGCAATTACAATGTAATCAAGACTAAAAAGAAATTGCAAAGCAAGATTATCAGCAAGGGCAGAAATCTGCAGTTAGATGCATGAAAGTTTGCTGCGAATTATGTCTCCCTAGTACAATGACTTAACATTTCAAGAATAAATATGTCTATTCTAGCATAGTTCTACAAGACCTACCTTTTCCGAGAAGCAAAAAAGCTCTTTTTCTCACTTTTCCTTGCGTATAGTTTTGTATGGTATGTGTGTGTGCAGATACATGCATGGACACACACAAACTGCTTTAAACCATCAAGGTGAGTTTGTGGAAGTTTGAAGAATAATTACTGTGAATCACCAATACTGCATGTATTCATTCAATGTCTTCAGACATTGTCATCATTGCAGTTTCTTTTTCAGGACTCAGGCACAAAACCTGTTATGTATTTACCTGTCAATGGACATTACATACATATCGTGATTAGTCAGCAAATGATAAATACACCCAAAACATCAGCTGCAAGCTGTTCTTTGCTGTGGTTTCTTAAAACGCGAGCAGGGTTTTCACCCCTGCTTTAGGTTCGGAAGCACGGCTCCAGCACCTTCCCCTTCCCCTTCTCAGTCATCCGACACTGCAGAGAGAGGTGAAGTATTTAGGGAATTCTTTGTCGGAGGAGGCAGACGGTGCGAGCGGGTTCCACTCTGTTCAGTTCCAATGAGAGCATGCCTGCACACGGAAGGGGCGGAGCTGGGAGTCTGACTGCAAGCGATGAGGCACAGCGAAGGTAGACTCCTAAGAGCCTCTTCAAGTCAGATGCCAAAGTATCGTAGCCTTTCCCACAGGAAGAAAAAAAAAAAAAAAGAAACTATTCACTGGAACAAAACGGCCGAAAAGAAAAAAAAAAAAAATCCCCCCATCAGTTGGTAAACTATAACAAATGATCTAACTCCTATTCAAGCTAACACAATTTTAAGAAATGTACACATGTAACTTCAGTAATTTTAGTCTTGGTGCAAAAGTTTATGTGGTTATTCAATTAGAGTTTAATCCACTCAAGAAAAAAAATCTCATGAAGGACCTCCCACTGAGCTGGGAGGTTAGTGGCCATAAGCATAAGTGCTATGCAGGTAACAGTCTGGGTGCTTCATTTCAACAGAAATTACACCTGTGTATTATCTAACAGAGGTAATAGCAAGTTGAATGTGGGTTATGAATAATGTTCAATATTCCCTATGACTATGAACAGGGCATTTGCAACAACATCAAGGCATTGTTTTCCTGCTGGTGGCTTGGCTGGGATTCCAGTAGGTTGAAGATTTCTGACTGGACACAAGTGAATCTCCTACTTTTTACTGATCAATGAAGCTCTGCCTTTGAGCATATTGAAGGTCTCTTTTATTTAGTAAGTTTCTGACCTACCTTGCCTCAAAAAGTGAAATCTTACCAAGGTAATGTGGTTCCTAGAACAAATATTTATTAGTTATCCTTACTAAATATGTTTATGTGTCTCAAAATTAATCATAGTGCTTGTAAAGCAAATTTTTGAGTTGTATGAATAAAACTGAAAACTTAAAATGCAAAAAAGAATAATCTGAAAGTATTTATTTTAGGTTTAGTTAATATAAGCCTTTACACAACTGATATGAGGCAATGTGTTGATGCATTTTTTTAAGTCAATAAAACTTATTAGCATTTACAGTGCATTAGCGGAGATTGACTTTGCTATTAAACTTTGCTATTTAGCTTGTGTAACTCAAGTGTGTGGATTGGCCTTTTCAATGCTGATTTATTGACTACATTTCAACTATGCCAAAAATGAGCAGCTTAATGTATCATTATGACAGCCTGTATAATGTCACTGATCCAACATGATTTCATTTGTACAACTTTGTTTAAGTGGGATAAGAGAACAGTACAAACATTTTATGCCTTAGGCCCACCATTTTAGCATAACCTGAATCAAGTCAAATTTGAGCTGATAGTTGGAGCCGATCATCAGTTTGAGAAACCTGCCCTTCCAAATGGGTCTTGTGTTGTTACAGCAGGGTCAATGAGCATGAAAAGAGAACAGTGATGTCATAAACAGAGATTTATTGTGCTTACATCAGTTTATAAAGTTGTAAAATGTTTATAAAGTTGCCGACTGCAGGGAGGGTTCTGTTTCTGCAACCCCAGAGAGGAAGAGCTACTACTGCGTAAGTTCAGGATTAGCTGCGTTTCCACTCCTACTGGCAATAGCCAACAGCCCAGGAAAGCACAGGTTCCTTCCCATTAACAAGAAGGTCCCTGACACCGGATTGATTAACACCCTAGTAGAGGAGATCCTGAGTAATGAGAAGTGGAATCCAAAACTTGCTGCAATTGCTAAATGGCTGAGCCAGAGTTAGCTGTGTATATGTTTCTGCGTCCTTACTCTTAGTGGTATGTGCAAATTTAACAGCCAGCCGACATGCTAGCGGCTAGGGAAATGAAAACTGACTGCAGTTTCCAACTCAAAAATACATAGACTTGTTTTGTATTATGAGGCCTACTCCAGCAGACTCACCCTTAAGATCATTGTCTCCTCGTGGCTCACGGATACGAACAAGCCAATAAAAAAGAAAGGCTTAATGCCCTCAGAATGTCTGTTATGACGTCACAATGCCCACAGAAACACGATAATAAAAGCGGGTGGAACCTTTAGCCTCAGCTTCTCTGAGTTTGGGTTCCAACAATTAAAAAAAGGGCCCTGTGTGTCGATTTGTCCTTGAACCAGGGCCCTGCTGAAGTACAAAGAGTGATATTACGTCTTTGAACTACGTGACTCACTGGAATAGGAAAAAACGCACACAAGCTGAGGAAGTGGGTAAGATATCCTTTTCTAACAGGAGTGGAATATTAAAGATGGGGATTTCACAGTGTACTGTACGCGCATTTTTTCCTTCAAGATGACCACGCCTATGTTGACATCTTTGTGTGTTCCTGGAGGCTGCCTCGTCCTTCCTGTGGGAGCGGTGCAAACTGTTCTGTCATGCTGTGCCATGTTCCCTGCATTCTTCCCCTCTCTGCATCCTCCCTTCCACCACCTGGGACCGAAGAGGGGCAGGAAGCACTGAACATTTCCACACGGTGTCCAGATCACTTCTCATGTCTTTCTATTTATTTATTTATTTTTACAGGAGAAAATCCAGGCAATACACGTGGCTATAAAGGCCAGTTTGGTTAGATCCCCTATGAACAAGCAAATGCACATGCCTCACAAGGTCAAAGGAAGAAATCAATAGACCTTATGTAACTCATCGTAAAACAAACTGCTGGCAGGTTGTAGTCTTGGCTCCCTCGTTCAAGTGGTTTTGGTGATAATTGTAATTAGGCAGCAGAAGTCTGACTTACGCTGGGACAACTCAAGATGATTTAAAATCCTATATATGTATATTTTTGTCATTTCTCAATTTAAAACAAAGTGCGAATGTCTTCGCACTAGCCAAGCATACAATTAGTAAGAGTTATCATTAAGTATGGGGTAATTTGTACTTTTCTACAGTTTACAAAAGGAGTAACTGAACCCTAAATGCAATTAGGAAGTTTAGTTTGGCTTCTAAACAAGACGAATATCCATAGGCACTCTGTCCAATTTTGTGGTGTGGACCCCAGCTCTGGTCAGAAACTCAGAGGTACATTTTACAAGATAAATTTATAAATTTAAAATTGATCTGGGGCTTTGGCATTAAAATTAAGCAAGATTTTGTTTGAGAAAGGTGTTCCAAAGCCATGGTACGGTAGATCATTTTTAAAAATTTCTTCCGATGACCTAATGCAGCCTTTGGACACCTGATTTGTCCCTTCTTACATAAGGCGCTGGTGTTAGTGGTCTTGGTGTGGTGGGGATGGTCCCTTGCTGAGAGATGAGGGTCTACAGACTGCCCATGATAATGAAAGCACTTTAAAGGGTTAAAGGCTGAGTGAAATAGAATGAGCCTCACGCAGACCCAAAGGGTTTGAGATAATCACACCCTGGAAGGACAGCAGCCGGCTCTCTGGAACAGTTTATTAGGGGGAAGTCCGCAATTACATATTTTTGTGGGCAAACATTAACTACCACTGCATCTAGGCCTCACAAAAAAAAGAAAAGAAGAAGAAAAAAAAAAAAAAACAGGGCCCAGGCACCTCCGGGCCATTGAACGAGCCAAGCCAGGAAGTAGATAAAATTCAGACAATCACTTAAACAGGAAATAAAGAAAGCAAAGAATCCTACAAAGGTCAGTTTGTATAGGTGTCCAGTGGTTGTCTTTTATTTCTTTGTTGTTTTCTGACTTGGTCTTTTACCAGAGAGAAAAGTTTTCACTGTTTAAACACAGACGGTAGACAGTAACTGGTGGGAAGCTGAGACTGAACTTTTAGCTTATTAGAAACCTAACAATGAAAGATAAAATGGTCACACTGTTACAGAAACCAATGCCATTGCTGCTACTGTACATTTTCACCAATATTTGACCTTTGTTGGCTTACAAGTTAGAACGAATGGATGCCTTTTAGCTACTTCTCAGTCATTATTTCTCAAATGTTTGATGTTTAGAAAATAATTATTCTGTCCATCTGTCACGTGTGACCTAAAGGTGAAACATTGTCATAGCATAAAAAGTCAAACTTGTGATTATGATTTAACCTTGCAAATGCAAAAGGCGTTTAGCGTGACCAGATCCTCTGGCACCATGAAAAGAATCTAAAAAAAATAAATAAATAAATAGAGGGCTAATAGTTAGCAAATGTTGCTCTTCCCTAGTGCCCATCTGAGTGTAATTTTCTGCCAGGGCAGTCATGATAGATTTGTGCTTTTCAGGTGTAATTATTTTAAGAGAGATTGAGTGGTTAAGTACTGAAAACATCACACAGCTCTAATGAATGTTTATGTTCTCTTCCTTTCTTTTAGGTTGTGCAGAGCACGCTTTCTTCTTCAGATTCCACTTGAAAGAAAACAACAAAAAAAACAAGTTTTTCCCTCTTTTTGAATTCTTTTCAGTTTCAATATTGTGTAGAAAACTTTCCCACCAATGTCACAATCTGATTTCCTGTAGATGGGATACGGTCTATGACACATAACGCAGCTGTAACTTATTGTGACGGCAGACAGCAGAATATGCATTTGCAAATGAAAGTTTACAAAGTATATCTGCGCAGTGTCTGCGCACATAATGATCTGACAGTCAACGTTTGGGTCAGAAGCTGTGGTGACTGCAGCGTAATGCAATTTGAGATCTTTCGCCTGAGCCTGCACAGCTGTGTTGCATGGTGGTGGTGGTGGTGGTGGTGGTGGTGATGACCTCACAGTTGTTTGGCTAATCTGAAAACCCTCAGCGTCACATGTCTTCATTACCCGTGGGCGTATCTGACATAATTACTGTGTAAAAATAGAGAACAAACCGCTCTGGCTCTTTTTTTTTACTCTCTTTTTTATTTGAGAGTGTAGGAAGCTTTCTGTGTTCCCTCTACGTATGCCTGTAAGATTGAAAATATGTTATGATACATTATTGGCATTTCGCAGACACTCTTATCCAGAGCAACTTACATCAGTTACATTTTTTTAAACATGCTACCCATTTATACAGCTGCATATTTACTGAAGCAATTCTGGGTTAAGACCCTTACCCAAGGGTACAACAATAGTGTCCCTGTGGGGAATTGAACCAGCAACCTTTCAGGTTTAAGTTCTGCTCCTTACTTCTAAGCTACACTGCTAGAGTATTGGAGTATAAGGAATATTTGGAATGGTGTATAGTCCTTAAGGTGTTACATTCACTACAATTACATGCACTGATGCACATTCATGTATGGTTAGTGGTGCCTGCAGCTTGTGCAAATTTTCCTACCACTCTATTACATGCACTGTATAAATTGTTCTGGATGAGAGCATATGCTTAATGACAATAATGTTCATGTAATATAATGATCTTTCTGAATGTAATGCCTACTTTCCCAGGGACTGCAGAAGACAAAAGTCAAGACAAAAGCTGCTTGCTCATGGGCATCACTTTAGAGCTGCACAGATCTGCTTCTGTTGTGTACGGATATAGTCCTTATCATCTGTGTCCACTGTGAACCCATCCAAATGGAATAAAGATCAGTGTCAGTGAAGGAGCCATTGATCTTCTGCTTGAAAAACTCATCACACAGAGCAAGAGCACCAGGCTGGGTGCACCATTTTCCTTAGCTATAAACACATTTTATATACATTTTGCAAAAATTTTGTTCAGTGCCCATTCTCCCCCACCTTAACCCCCTACCCCCCAAGAAAAGAAGACCTTTGTTTTCACCCATGCCAGGAAGACCGAGAAAAATCCTGGTGAGGCCTTTTAAAGCAGTGCCCGCTCCCACCCTGTCTCCTCTGCCAATTAACAATAACAAATGAATCTTCCTCCTATCTGTGATATTTCTTCTTCCCTGGCTTTTGAAAAGTGAGTTCCCCGGCACCAGACTTCCAGACTCCCAGCATTCGCCCCGGATCTGTGTTTATGACAGGGCCGCGTTTCACTGAGCGGAAAATAGTCCTTTTGTTGCTCCTAGTGTCATCTCTCCAGGTTGCCATGGCAGCTTCTGTGTATCCTTTCAGCCTGCAGGCTGGGCCTCTATAAGGAAGTGCACCATTGCCGCCCTGCTATTTATATTGAAGCCGACATAATACAATCTATAAAAGCTCTCTCCTCCTGATGTTATCTCAGCAAGAGGAAATTGGGTTTGATGACTCCCAAACCTGAAAGAGGATGTCAGATGTATCTGAGTTTTTTTTTTTTTCCCCTCCTCCTCCTTCTTCCTATTCGCTGGCATTGTAGCAACAGATATTGCATGTGACAGTGAGAATGGATGTGTGATGACGGGCTAATGGACCTGTCCAGGCCTGGGAAATGTTTGATAGTGATGCCGATTGCACAATGAGAGGTTCTCAGCAGGGACGTGTTCTCTCAGGGATCACATAAGACTGCACTGATAGATGTGCAAGTAAAGCCAGACTTAAGGCATCACATGAAGATTAAAACTTTTGTTTCATTTTTTGCTGATCTTCTACCTTTTTTTGAGACCCCTCTGACCATAACCTTGACAATGCATGCTACTGATGACTGGCTTCTGTATATTACCTCTTTTTATACACTGAACTTTCAAAATGTGGAATTTTGGTATATAGGTATGTTGATCACACATCTCTCTCTTAAAAACAACCAAAAACAAATCAAAGCAGGAAGGTTTTCCATAGTGTACCTTTTGCCTTGTTTAACAGTGAGTGTCATGTCAAGTCACCATCCATGTGAGCTGAAGATGCTTAATGACACTTAAAGAAGTTAAGGGTAACTTCTTTAATTAGGCATGTCAGAGGTCCTTGAATGCGCCTCATACAGGCCAACCAGATTACCATCACAAGGGTCCTGCAGGTGAGTGGCAAGCTCCAATGTGACCTTCAAGACACCCTTCATGAGCTGAAGAAATTGCATTTCCTTTTCATCTTTAAATACAGATTTTTATCTTTTATCCTGCATGGAAATATATGTAAACTAATAAAAACACATTTTAAAACATCTTTACTGAACAGCAGAAAATGTGTATTTGAATTTTATGATATAATATTACAATACAATCTCTTTTATCAGCTTTGCACAGAATATATATTGTACAAAATTTTTTATACAAAAGTGATAATTGCAATTACTTGATTTCAATATTTGTTGTCCTGTCATGGGCCCTTGTAATATACAGTGTAGCATTTGTTAATGTAATGGCAGAATCTGAAGATGCTGAAGTGTTGTCTATCTATTCATATATATATAAATAGATATATAATATGCCTAATTAGCATGTCATGTCAACCTTCCACTTACTAGGTATTTGTTATTTATTGAATGGAATGTTATGTAATTACATTTTTATGAATTAAGTCGTATTTATGAAATGGCTGAACTTGGTCACATCAGAAATTTTAGATGGTGCTACTTTTCAGGTCATTGCACTTAGTGACATCTCTTTCCACACGTCCAAACTGGTATTAGGAGGGGTCCTTTTGGCTGAGATTACAGCACAAATCACATGTAAAGCTTCTAGATTAAAGGAGCTTGGAGGCAATTTGATTTACAATTCCGTAGTTCCAAAGTTTTACTGAACAGTCAAACTGCTTGAATGGCAGCAGAGAGCAAACAGGTACTTGCCTCAGTGGTAATAAAAAAAAAAAGAGTTGTATTATGCGGCAGTCCCATGAATAAAAGCACAAACCCTACTATTAGAGGGACATGTCTGAACTGGAGTGAAAGGAATGTTTCTGGATTCAGAAAGGTCTTGTGTTATAGACACAGAGAAAGCTGAAGCGATCCCAGCTCAATAGGTCTTGGGTTTGCAGAAAACAAACAAAAATAAATCCAATGGTTTTCAAAGCATTTCCGTGACATTAATGTGATCTCAGCCCATCAGGACTGTCTGCAGCCAGTGACTGATAAGAAGACATTAGCAAGGAGCATCATCATTCCGAGTAAATTACTTTTTCTGTGAAACAATTGCAGCTGGGTTAATTCTGCCTGTTAAAACTCTTCCCTAGGATTATTGTATTCATAACTAAGGAATATATCCTGGACTGTACTTGCTGTTTTTTAAGATGACTTAATGGTAATTACAGGCCGGGTGCTGTGTAAAGCTGTTTCTTCTAAGAATCTAAAAAAGTTAGAATAAGTGTCTACTCTTTTTATATGTCTCTTTTGCATTCTGGACCACTACTACCTATCAACCTGTTAATACTTTGCAAGAAAATACCATGAGGCAATACCATGATACTTTTTCGCAATTAGCTGATGCTCGCACTTTTAATATTGTTTGATGCAATATAAATTCAGTGTTGGTTTGTTATCTTTCTGACTGAGGAGGTACAGATATTGTGTGCATCTTCAGTGGTACTTATTAAAGCCATGCAAAGTGTTTACTGGAGAAATATTCCCACCTGACGTCCCCTATCAATATCCATACCCTTAACAGTTCATTTAAGCACTGTAAGCCATCAATGAAGTTTTTTGCCACATGTGGAGGATGTTTGACTGTACATTGGGCAGTTTTGCACTGCAAAGTTGACGTGTGTATGGAACACCCTATAAAGCAGACATATTTCACTGCGATCCTATTAAGTGGTTCTGAAAGGAAAACTCAGTCACATGCCCCTGTTGGTCAGACAAACATGCGGCAGGCTCTGTGTATGACAGTGTCTGAAGACTAACTGATTTACAATAGTAATTGATGTAAGTTGTTTGAGATCCACACTTCTGTGGGCTGCAGTCATTCTTGGGATGAAGTGGGTTAGATTGGTCAATAGTTAAATTTGGCCACAGCTACATCTCAAATTTGCATGAGGAAACCAGTGTTTGTGGTGTGTGTATGTGTGTGTGTGTGTGTGTGTGTGTGTGTGTGTGTGTGTGTATTTGTGTATTGAGGGGGGCTCTCATAAAGAAAAAACATAGAATATGGTCTGTATTAAATACAAAATGACACAGAAAAAAAATACCTATGAATATTTCTGCTATTAAATTTGTGGATATTATAGCACTGACGACAGAACAAAATGAGGACCACTAGATCTTCTCCTGAAATCCAGTGTGTAGGATTCTTTTTCATGCAGAAATCAGGAGCCCGTGCTACATTTCCATAGGAAAAATGGTGAGAGCGCAGCCAACCCCCCCGAAGCAGTCGCCACATTTTTAACCTTTGTTTACCGTAGCCTCATCACGTCATAACTCAGCCAGTGTGGAAATGCTCACCATATGTCTATGTCCCCACTGAGCATTTCCCAGCTGAAGTTCTACAAAAACAACACACCAGGAAAAAAAAGGACATGTGTGCGACCTTGCGTTTGTGTGTGTGTGTGTGTGTGTGTGTGTGCGTGTTTGTGTGTGCATGCACCAGTATGCGCGGCGGTTTTCCATCCGAACTAGAGAAGACGGACGTAAATCTCCTCCCCCCCCCCCCCCCCCTCGGCCCCCGGGAGAAAAACCGAGAGCGAGGCCGAGGAAGTGCAAAAACCTCAGCGCTGGAATCAGACCGGGCTGCGTCCTGTCGGATGTTAAGCCGAGCAGGAAGTGCGGGCTCCTTTAAAATACTTCCCAGGCTTCCTCAGGGTGGAAGCGGGCAATAAATAGCAGGGTATCTCATGGCAGCGCTCCAACTACCGGTCCTGGCGCGGAAGTGACTCATTTCATTGGAGAGAAGGGGATAAGAGGATTTTTGTGTCTGTTATTATCAGTCAGCCGAGTGAAACGGCAGTGACAGGCAGAGAGGGGTTGGGGGGGTAGGGAAGGAGGGAGGGAGTGGGGGAAGGGGGGCTGCCACATAGTCAAAAAGCGAAGCAGAAGAGCTTTTATTATTTATGCTGTTGGTGGTTTCTTCTTAAAGATGCAGCAGTTTTTTGCGCTCCCCCTCCTCCTCCTCCTCCTCCCTGCCCCCCCCAAACACACTCACCCCCAAAGCTTCTCAAAGGAGGTGCTCCCCAGTGCCGTGCGTCCAAATTTGGTGCTCACCAAAAAAAAAAAATGCTTTCCCATTTTTTTTTCTCCTCTGAAACTGCACAAGCGATTGAGGGTCACACATGTTTACACCTGCATGACCTCAGTTTCACATCTACTTCACTGTTTATTTGAGCGATTGTTGCTTGTAGAAGTTAATCAGTAACACCGAGCGCACAAGACTATCGCTTGGCTGCTCTCAATCATGGTAGATTTGGGAGGCCAGCAAATGCAGCCCTTGCAATGTTTTAAAACAAGGCAGCTTTGTTTGTCTTAAAGCCAGAGGATGCATTTCATTCTGAAGCTAACATTAGAATGATAAATGACCTATTGCTACTCATACACCTTCCTCTCGTCCCTTTTTTTGTACAGGACACAAAGAACTCTTTTTATGTGCAAACATAAAACATTACGGCAACACTACCAAAACTCTCTCTAGGATTATGCCATATACTGGGTCAAAAAAATTTTTAAACAAACAAAACTTTTGAGAAGAGCCAAAAGAGGATGGGAGCTGCTTATCAAAAAGGTTCATTTTTAACAGCAGTCATTACTTTTTTCAGTTAGCTGATGGGATATGGCTAATGCGTGTAGAATGCCATGCTTTTCCTTGATTTGGTCTATTCTAATCATACAGTCTGTTCCTCTCATTCAGCAAAGTAAACAGCCTTGATGTGATCACAGGAAGTACCAACAAAAGACTTAAAATGGACATCCAATGAGATCTTTGATAGCACTCTATTCTGCTGAATAATGTAAGTTCACTGTTTTGCTTCCGTTGTCAGTAAGTTTCAGAGCATAACATTAAAACAATATTCTGCATATTCTGCATATTCTTAAAGCTCCAGATAACAAGAAGTGCATCAGTGTTAGCATATTCAAGAAAAGGTAAAATTCACACATTACAGTAATCATTTACATCTATTGTACTGACTTAAAGACATGTGTATACTGTTGCATTAGGGACAATTAAAGAAGCAATTATTATTTGAGGAAAACTATGTAGTTTACTTTAATAGCAAATATGCTTATAATTATGTTTATTTTCTCTTGCATTTTCTAAGGGCAAATATGTTAACAAGGAAGCCAATCAGGAGGGCTCAGAGAAGTTATGCAACATACTGCCAGACACATTATCTACATACTCAAATCCAATCTGTCTGATGCCGTGTCTCCTAACCAGCCCTTGCAAAATTTTTAGTGATTTGCATACACATAATTCCCGGATCAGATCAGTCGAAGTCATGCAGAATGAAAAGAATTTAGTAGCTATGTTATTAATTTAAAGCTGTTTTCTGTAGTAACTAGGAGTAACTTGCATTTCAGAGGGTGACTCAAGACTTCTGTACTTGAATTAAACCTACACACACTGTAATCCACATTTGTTATTCACTTAAATGGCCCAGTTTTCAAAGGACAAAAAATAAGAGAAAACCAATGAAGAGCATTTACATGTATATGGTATATGTGTCTCTCTAAAGACCCGGTATGAATGGCATCAGAAATGGCAGGCCGTCTCCATTCTGCCCGCTAGTAAACGTCTGCCCCCATCCTGCCACGGAGCTGAGCTGTGCGTTCAGTATCACAGACCTTTGTTCTGTGGTGTGTGGAAAATCACACACTGTCAACATTAGAGAGGAAGGCTAATATTTACCACATCCGAGCTGGCTTTAATATTAGCCAGGAGGGACAGAGAACAGAGAGGCCTGTTGCGCCAGGGGTGTACACCATGAGCGCAGAACAAGTTTTACCGTCTCCCACTCCCGTTTTATCTCTGTATGAATCAAAGATGTGGCGCGCATGTTTGCCGGCCCGAAACGTGGGCTGCTCTGCCCATAAACCGGGCCTGGCTGGTATAAACTTGCAGCGGAGCATGGATCCAATTAGCCAAAGCGGCTCAGTAACCTGCCTTTAATTTGGAAACATTATGGTTCTTAATGCCTCTAGCATTTATTCTCTCACTTCCAATTAAACTCCAGTCAGTCAGTTAAGATTCAAAATTCAGGTGTCTGTAGAAAAGTATCAGGAACTGGAAAATATGAACCACCAAGATGAGATGCCAGAGACAGCGTGCAGGATTTCAGTGGGGTTTATGTGCTCAGCCTGCCCCTAGGGGATTGTGGGAGTTCCTGTAGTAAAACCAGCCTCCTCCGTTATAACGCGTGCACTTCCTGTTTATGTTCCATAGGGCTGCTTCCACATGCATGGTGCCTCTGTCACCTAATGTTTCCTTCCACTCTGAAAAACAACTAACAGGATATGAGTGGTAGGTAACAATCAAAGTCTAGGGGTAAAATTATCACTGAATCAACTGACACTGCAGATGAACTTAGCACACTAAGACAGCTGCGAAGGTGTGTGCGTGGGTGTGTGCATGCGCGTGTGTGTGCATGTGTGTTACCATACACTTCAAAAACTGTCATCTCAAGCTAGATCAAGAACAGACTTTTTTTTTGTTGCATACAGTTTCAGTCTCTCAGACAGAGGAAGTGCCCATTGCTTTTCACTTGCCATGTCTGTGCCCGTAACACTGTGAAGCAGGTGCTGCTTTTACACTCTGTGAAACTGCAGATTTACTGACTCATATCCCTCACATATCTCACTGATGCACTGTGATGAAGCAGCTCGGCAGCACAGGGCACCAAAGTGTGTTCTGCTAATTGAGCCAGAGTCACTCCCTTTGAAACATTTGAAAAAATGGGCAAGGAAAAACAAGTGGTGGATTGTCTGATGAAGTAAAAAAAAAAAAAAGGAAGCAGGCTGTTTGTGTTAAGAATAATGATGTCTGTCGAGAACTTGTAATGCATTAGATTGTAGTCAGTAGAAAATGTGCTCCTTGCCTTCCTATGTTCCTTCTCATGCATTTGTATGACACAACAGCTCATTGTATTCCCCCAATTGTGTGCAATTCAGTTCAAGGTAGTTTAGGCTTGAGGTTAATAACTAGTGCAAGGTGCAATGACATTTTCACCAAAATAAATAAACTTTCCTCCATGCTGAGGGTGATTTTTAGATTTGGGCTACCCCATCATGTCTGACCACCCCCCCCCCCCCACCGCCTCGCAACACCCCAGTGAAGTTTCAGTGGGAACATCCATTTCACATATAAATTCAGATCAGTGGTCAGAGAGGTTCACACCTTTCTTTTGGATTCACTAACCTGTCTGAGATTCGACAGGGATTGACAACACCGGCACGATAGACCCCTCTGGAGAATAAATGTTGTATTTGATTTAGAGTACCCACAGTCTAGGCAGTCTTAAGGCATGTAGCTTGATTGCTTCATCCTGGGTATCTGAGCAGCTGGTGAATAGACAACTCCAAATAAAAAGAAACAGATTTGATATAAAACCTGATGATTTTCAAGTAGCGCTCATTAGATGTTAAAACTGTCAATTAAATGACCTGTTAAAAGGTAACAGTGTTTAAAGGCATTTTAAAATTAATTTAATACATCAGGGTTCTGTTGTAATGTTCCAGAAACACATGGAATCCATATTGGATGATGATTGTATGTGTCTTTGCATTTCACTCTAACTGAACGCTTGTGGTACACTCAGTTATCAAAATGTGTAGAATGTATTCGGTGTTACGAGATCACTCGAGATCACAACTGCTGCCATGACTAATAATAATAATTTTCATAATATAGCTAGCTAGCTGAGTAGCTAACAGAATTCAGTAATCACAAAGCAGAATTAGGTAGTTGGTACCTAATTGGTACCTAAATGGTAAAAGGATACTGTGTAGTCAGCTACTTGTATAACGAACAGCAATATGCCACTTGCTGTCCCCTTTGACTTTGCTGAAATGGACACTATGCCATTTTTAAAATTTGCGATTAATTATTTGTTAAAGCTGTATAAAATTTCTCATATGTTTTCATGTTTTTTTTTTCTCATGTCCTTCACTTGCTTCCCCTGGCCTTTCTGTGCTCTAAAAGATATTTCTTTTTTCATTATACTCTCCACTCTCAGTTAACTTGTGAAGCAGTGACAGAAAGCCTTCAGAAGTCGTCATTCAGCACAGCGGAAGCTGGCACCATGAGTGGCACCACATCCTGGACCACAGTACGATAACTAACTTAACGCAGACCAACTGAAAATGAAATTTTAAACATTCGCCGTTACACAAACACGCCATCAGGACACAAGCCGGTAGCATTTATTGCAAATTCCTTTCGCCCTGCCGTGCCCTCAGAGTGCTCTTGTCCAAGCATTTCCACAAAAACCCTGCATGAAATCGCGGAAGGATTACCGCCGGCTTGAGCTCAGCGCCTGGATGGAGCCCAGGGCTGTTTGGTGTTTACGCCGATGGACAGATGCTGCGGGTTGTAACTGCACATCCCACGACTCTGGGACCCCCGGGGCCCCCGGGGCCGGCCCAGCCTGGCCCATCTTGCACGGGTATTAATTCCCTTCCCTTCACTGCGCGCTCGTCCTCTCGGCCCCGGGCCCCCGTTTTCAGCATTCCTCCGGGTCGGGCCAGACAAAGTCTGCTCCCATTCGCACACCTGCCTCCTCGAAACAGCTGTGGACAGCACAACATCATTAGAGAGGCTGGGAGAGGGAAAGGACCGCATAGCAATGCTGTTCTGTTTACTTTCCTCCAGGGTTCAACCTGGGGGCATGTGCACTATGGAAAAAAAAAAATGTCCTGTGGAGGCCTGTGTGGACACAGTGGTGCTCCGGCAGGGGAGACAATAAAAACTGACCAGCGTATGATGGGGAACGAGTGGACCGGTGAACGCATACACACTCACGCGCACACACACACACACGCACACACCAATGAACCACAAGCTCCAACGCAAGAGATATGGAAGCGTGCGGAACACACAAGCTATCATTTGTTCTTGTTTTAACTCATGTTTAGCTCTATCCTCATCAACAAACAAAATAAGTGGCCTTCTCCGGATTGCTGAGGGCACACTCATTTCTACATCTTGTGAATTTCACTCGCTACTCCTTCTTTGACGTTTTCATATGAATACCATAAAATTTTGCACACGTCTGTATCTTTATAGACTAACAACAAATCATTTTTAATAACCCCACCATCAGCATTTAACATTTAGAAGTGAAAACAAATAGTTTGAGCTTTAGATAACATTTCTGAACAGGAGATGAAGCATACCTCCAAATTCTGGTACAAGAAAACCCGTGTTACCATCCACACATGACAGTCATTAGTCTTTTCTTTTTTGTTTTAAGGAGAGGCTTGTTTGAATCGATTTGTCATGACACCAGGTTCTGTGACCCCAGGGCTTGTACTGTGATGGTTGGGGGGGGGGTGACAAGGCTTTGACCCTGGCACCAGTGCTTCGGCAGCATGGAGACACCTGGGACAGGAGGCTTCTGCTGGGAGGGATCAATCTATCAGCTTGCACAGGAAGGAAGCACGGGGGGGGGTGTGGGGACAGGGGATTGGGGGGGGGGGCACTGATGTTATTGACACGTCTCTTGGAGCTGCAGTGAGGGGGAAGTAACTGGATATTTAAGCAGAGAGATAACAGTGTATACCAAAGGGACTGCCACACACTAAGCTGGCTGACCTAGCTTTATGGAAAGACAAATACAATTACAGTAGGTTTTTTTTTTTTTTTTAATTTTTTTCCGTTTAACTGTCAAATGTAGATAGTCAATTGGCTTTCAGTAGCCTTGTTTTTTGAGTTAATAAAAATAACCACCGTATAATTGAATTCTCTTTTTGTATACAGTGATGAATTGTACATTTTTTTTGAGAAGTTTACACTGTTATGCTCAGATACTCACTCACACACACACACACACACACACACACACACACATCAGTTCATTCAGTGATTACCTTAACCTCTCTGTTTTCCTTTACAGGCCTTATGAAGAGGTGAATAATATTTAGTGAAGTTGCACAGGAAGCCGCTGCCTTCATAGACAGATAAGTCTATGAATCAATGCAGACATTGCTGTTGTCTACTTTGGCTTCTGTTTTTGAATAGATACTTTTTCAAAATTCATAATGAGGTGGTGGCTTACTCCTAAGCAAGGGTATTCTTTAAAAATTGATTTAGCTGAAGCAAGTGTTTTTTCTTGTATTTAATTTTGAAGTATTTTTTTTACTACCAGTGGAAGTTACAAGGGACAAAGAGAGGAGAAAACAGGAGCATGTGAAAGGAAACAATCAAATGAAGCTAATATTAAATGGGTGGGATGTTTACATGAGGAGCTCAAACAAATAAACAGTAAATAGGACTGTTCTGTGGCCTGAACAACCCATTTGCATCTTCAATCAAAGATCCTCTCAGCTCTCCAAAAAAGTACTGGCAAAGAGATACAAGACTGATAACTAGCAGCATCCATTTGCCTGAGCAGAGAACGAGAAAGAGCGAAGACAAAAAAAAAAAAAAAAAAAAAAAAAAAAAATCAAGCCTCACAAAAAAGTCTGCAGTGTTGGCACGGTTACCCAGACAGCCATTTTGAATTCAAACTGTTTTTTTTTTTTCTTCCTGTAGAAAGTGGTGAATAGGGAGTGACTGATTCATGAACAGTGGGGTCTTTTTTTTCCCCTGTGGAAGCCTTCAGCTATGCAGATGGCCGGCCTGCCTAATCCACCCTGCTTGCGTCCCCCTCGTCTCCCTCGCTCACCTCGTTTTATTTATCCCTGAAGGACCCCAGAAATAAGGACAGTTGCACAGCAACGTGATGCCACACTGGTCATGTGGGTAGGCACGGCTTCCCCTGCATATATGCCCGCTCTGCACCAAAGGCCTTCAGCTACATCAAATCTCATCTTACATTACATTATTGGCATTTAGCAGACGCTCTTTACCCAGAGCAACTTACATCAGTTACAATGTTATCCATTTATACAGCTGGATATTTACTGAGGCAATTGTGGGTTAAGTACTCTGCCCAAGGGTACAACAGCAGTGCCCCAATGGGGAATTGAACCAGCAACCTTGTGGTCATGAGTCCTGTTCCTTAGCCACTCTGCGATCCTGCCACCCCCATCTCTATTCAGAGAGAGAGGAGCTTGTTATGGACAAAATGTGAAATTTACCCACAGAGGCATTCCAAAAGAATCATGCACCACGATAGAAATGCAGGCCTATACCGAGCAATGCTTTTTGACCTTGGCAGTGCGAGTGATTTCAAACCTTGGGCTAACCATTTGAATGACTTTTTTGAAGGTGTAGGATAATGGGATGACCCCTGCTAGTCACTGTGCCATTAGTAGTATCAAGGCTTGGTTTGAGAGTGAGGAAAGTAAGGTAACAAGTAGATTGTTACAGTCACCAAAACTTAAATCCCATTGAGAACCTTTGGGACTGAGTAGCAACCAAGGTGCAGAAGCCTGTGAGAAGAACCAGAAGCCTGAGCAGCAGAATCCTGTGAACCTATGAGAGCTCTCCTGGGATTTTCCCTGGTTTACTTATAGACATTATTCCACAGGAGTATCAATGCTGCTCTTCTGGCTAAGGAAGATCCGCAAAAAACTAGAAGAATAATTTCATGTAAGCATGGCATCATGGATTGCAGGATCTTCAGATTTCCCATGATAAAATGATTGCCTGTCAGTTCTTTTTGACTGCTTGTGCATTTGACTTGACTATTTGGAAAAAAAATCTAATAAAATTCAGAGGAATATTATCACAGGTCTTTCCTGCTTGCTGTTTTTACGCAAAGTCAGCCCGTGTTCATGACTCATGATCACCGCTGCCTCCCATACTGTAGCGGTGGTGATAACTGAGAATACGGAGGCTTTAGCTGAAATAGGGAAAGTAGACTTGCGTAGCTACGTGATGCAGCAGAGATTTTGACAGTGTCACTTACCGCGGATGCCTTGGGCAGCTCAGCTATTCTGTCTAAGTAAACATGCACTTCCCCACCCCCTTCCCCCCACCTGCAGACAGGTGATACGATGAGCTACTTTTCAGAAAGGTTTCATCCTGAACCTGACATTCAAGGGAACCGAGGCTTGGGAAAAGCTCTGAAATACGGACTGCTGTGTCAGGTAAACCAAGCCTCCTTTCATGTTTTCCTTCCACGATATCCCTGAAATCAGGATATGGCTGTAACCGGTAGAACACACCTATTTACCTGTGTCATGCACACCGTGTCACCGCATCGTAAATTCCTGTGATTTTCTCCAGGTTTCTAGACAGCTAGCAAAAAAAATCATAAAACCATGCTAATAATGTAGTGCAATTTGGCAACTGCATATCTATAACTACACTAGCTCTTGTGCAGATGGGGTGGTTTGCTAACATTTAGAGCATGAGGTGGTGACGCCGACGGCTAGTGAAATGCTGCCAACAAAAATATCACTGTGTCAATTCAAAATTAAAAAAATGTGCTGTATGGATGAATTAATTATATTTTATTCAAATAAAAAGTCTTACCTGCCTATGAGAAGATATGGAAAATGATATCCCAGGATAATCCTAATGTGAGAAATTGGATATCCTGGGAAAATCACATTCTGGGACATCCTACAGCAGTCCAAACTAAGTGACCAAATTTCAATTTCAGTTCAAATTATTTACTTAGCTAGAGAGGGTATTTTAAACAGAATTCTTGGTAGCTATTGTTATCAGCATGAATCTTTACAAGCGAGATGGAAACCAGTGTAAGTGTCAAAATCTTGTTTGCAATATAGTCATGCTAATGAAATTTATTCAGCTACGACTACTCGTCACCCATAAAATGGCCCGTATAAGTGAACAAACAAGATTATGTAATTTTATGTGTAATATTCTGCCATGAAAACACCATGCAAGGTGTGTTTAACAATGTGTAAATAAGCACAGTCTTGGAGCATCTGTGGTGGCAGAAGGATGCCTTCATAGTGTCTACCATTCTACCTGTCTACCTTTACTACTCTACCATATTTGCCCGGGAATTGTGATAACTACACTCTCAGCCTCCCCGTTACTGAGAGACACAGAAATAACGTAAAAATAACAACAAACACAACTCTTGTCTGATTATTCGGCTTGGGTCCAATTGATTGGAGGTGAACGCTAACAATGATCTTCTAAACGGGGCCCTGTGGGAAATGTTTGCTTTCGCTTCTCTCTCTCTCATTTGTGTATTTGCTGTAACGTCGCAAAGTCTCACAGGTTACAGTGTGTTTGTTTCTCAGGCACTGCTGATTTTCACACGCTGACAGCTGACACAGTTTTAAAAAACTATGTTGCAGGGAGATAATTGATTTCACTGAGAAAAAAGGTAGCTAAACACAGGTTTGTTGTGGCAGTGCGTGAGGACAAAATCAAATGAGCAAACCCGAGAATTTTAATCAAATGCAAGCAGTTTTAAAAGTAGGTCTTGGAAATGCAAATTACTCTGAACAGCTCCATCAAATTGCCCTATTAAAAGACCCCGGGGAATTATGCACATGCACCTTTTGCACATACTTGCAGTGTCAAGGATATATTGAGCCCTCAGATAAGTTCAATGAGAATGACATTCGTAATTTTTAATACATTTTTATCCAGTCATATATTTATGGCAAGTGCGATTTCACAGTAGAAGGACTGTGAGGATTGAGAAGCCAGTGTACATCTGCTGTTATGTCTACAAGAGCTCTGCTTACAGGAATGGTGATGGAGACTGTGTGGAGTTGCAGCTGGACTTGCACTTTACCATGCAATGCTTATATTGGCGGGGTCACTGTGCCCTTGTGGTGAGTGCGATCAAGCACACCAGTTGTGATTTTAAAAAGCCAGGAAAAACACAAAAAATGTGTACATATATTGAAGTTCCTAAGAAAGATTCATGAAGAGAATTTTCAGTCAATCCCTATGCAACTAACCAAACCTAAGCAAACTGGTCCTGTTCACTTGCCACTTCCTTTCCACATCAGCTGTTCACAGCATCCCCTCTCCACCCCATCTCCCTTGGTGTTTTCCCTGTGTATGATATCCAAACGGGGGATCAACAACCTCAGCCCAATGGACAGGTATGATCCCTTTGTTGGACTCCAAGCCAAATAAAAGTATCACTATAGCTACATAAAACACAATCTTTATGCTTTGATATCCATGAAAATTCGCGTGTTGAACTGTATACACACAAGTTCAGTTAAAGAAAACACATTTCAATTTACATTTCAATTGATTATTTTTCAACTTATTACATTTATTTACATTTCAAGTCATTATTAGAGGTCTTGGGCCCACAAGGACACTCGACGTGGAAGGCAAGACTCTTGTAGGACCGACCTCTGAACCTGAACGAGTCTGACTGAGAACGAAAAGGGGACAGGAAGATGTCCTATTCTATCCCGTGTCCCAACCTCCCCCACCCCCCCACACCCCCCTCTCTCAGGGCCACCCTTGGCAGACACACAACAATAACCCCCGTCAGGCCCATGGGATCGGGTGACGCTCCACTGAGGGATTAGCGGCAACCCAATCCCTTTGGCATGGGCACTGGAATTTTCATTACAATGACCTTGGGTGTGGCGTCCCAGGAATGTATCCTGCACGGAGCAGCAAGGTAAAGAATGGAGTCACGTCCCCCCCACCCCCCCCGCACTGCCCCGCTCAGGCATGTTCCCCAGAACACGCTGCTGACGCACCCCTCCCCTACTCTGCAGCACACAGTCAGGTGTCCTATACGCGCTCTTGCTGTGTTCTACTTTGCAAGGGCCTCCATGAAATCAACCCCGAACCTGTGCTCAATGCCAGCCAGTAGACACATTATTTGACAATAATGAGCTGCTGGATGTCAATGTTTATTTTTTTTCAGATTTATATCAGCCATTTATGAGTGGGCTCATTAGAGAATGGTTTGTCTACAAGCCTTTTTAAGTTCTAATCTGATTTTACGATGAATTGCGGCTATACTGTACCTTTTGTCCCTTTTCAGGGGTCTCAACACACTTTACAATGAAACCACCACATTACATTACATTTTTGTCATTCAGCTGATACTCTTATCCATAGCTACTTACATAGATCACAATTTTTTGCATGCTACCCATTTATACAGCTGGATATTTACTGAGGCAGTTCTGGGTTGAGTGCCTTGCTCAGGGGTACTGCAGCGGTGCCTCAACGGGGAATTGAACTAGCAACCTTTAGGTTACAAGCCCTGCTCCTTACTGTTACGCTACACTACCACCCAACACCTGGGTAATGCACAGCAGTGACTTCTGCACCAGAATGCTTTCCATAAATCATCTGAGATGGAGTGGGAGGGATTTATTTAATTCATTGTTTCCTGGATATGGGTATAAAGGTTTAGGGGGTATATTTCTGAAATATTTTTGCAATGCGTAGTCTCTAAAAACAGGAACTATACATGCTATATTGGAGGTATTGGAGGCATACAAGAGACATCTTAGAATTGTATCAGCCATAGAGCTTCATTGCAAACAAAAGAAGCTCAACAGTTTCTCTATCACTGAATGTAATTAAATTCTATGTTTTTTGGGTGTTAAATTCTAAATATTCTACACAGAAATCAATTGAACGGTTACCATTAATGTCTTCAGTGTGTGGTGGTTCATCCTGCATGACATTTAACCTTAATATGAATGCATGTGCCACTTGCTAAGGGCTCAAAAGAGTGATGACTTCAGTTCAATGTGTTGGTATGTGATCCTCGTAACTGGTGCACAGGATGGCTCCATCGTACATTTTAATAGAGGCAGATTGTTCTCTTGTGGTTCTGGTTGACTTTTTAAACCCTTTTCATGACTTTGCCAACCTCATTATATTTCCTCTACAGAAGTGTTAAAGAATAAAGGAACAACTTATAATTTTTTTGTACATGACTTTTCAGAAAGCAATTTCTGTGAAATCATCTCATGAACATTTTACTTATAAGAGTCACAATTTTATTGTTTAAAACCTGATTTTAAGTTACTGTAAACTGCAAAACGTTTAACATTGTTGCTAATTCAAACACATCTGGGGTTTCTGAGCATAGAGTCAACTCATTACCACAATTTTGAATTGTCAAGGGTATTGAGAAAGACATTTTGGATGAGAGAACATATTTTTAAAGCAATTTTAACTTTGTTACAAATTCTTGTTTGCCAACTTGGATTTGAGTTTTGAGATTTTCCTTTGCATGTAAAGTCAAACATTATATAAATAAATAATAAAAATGACTAATGCCATCACTGTCTGAACTAAACAACATCTGAGATCACTGTTATGACCACAAACCTTTGCCTAATTTAGACTGTTGCATATTGTACCTTTAGGAGAGGTCAAGCAATAAGACCGTGATTGGCTGACAAAATCTTTTTTCTTGCCCAATACTCATAATAATAAATCTCATCTGTAAGGAGGTTGTGAACTATTTCCATGTTCAACCTGCTTTTGCATGTCTAGGCAGATTAGCAACAAGGGACTGTTGTATCATTTATCATTTGTATTTACTCAAGACAAGCAGTGAAATAAATTAATGTGGTCTATTACATAATACACCAGGATGTGATATGGAGGTCATGTCTTGATCGGGGTACACCATGGAGCCAGAGAATGCAGCTTGCCAACATTATTTCATGATAAAAACAAAGCCAGGTAATTTGTAACATTTAACTCTTCCGAGTGTTCGTTTGTAGGCATGGTGAAGTGTACCTCCGTGCACTCCATTTCTCACAATGCATTATGACTGTAGATGTAACCTTAATACCTGTTACCGGGAGGCGCTGCTCAAATGGATATACATTTAGATTCAACAAAATAAAGCAGCTCCACTTATAAGAAATGTTGATATAAGAATCAACTGCATGCAGTCATCAAAACACAGGGACAGAATCATTCCTATACTAACACTATTTAAATACTTTGTTCGGAAGAATCAAAGAGAATTTTGAACTCATTCATACAGATATTATTGGAATTAGGATACTCAACTGTATTCAATGGGGCATAAGTAAAAAAAAGCTGTTCAGAATTTGAATTCATTAACATTTTGAAGTTGTATGTTGTGTCAATTACAAAAACATGTAAAATATTCTGAGATAAAAAATTCCTTTTCCTGCGAAGGACCAGATGTGTTTAGCTAACTGCCTGGATTCGAGTCGTGGCAAGAAATTTCAACATGGCAACAACATTGGTAGAGATGGCTCTTATACCAAAGTCTATACTAAGATTCCAAAAGATCACAAGCATCTTGAAGAATGAAGGAAAAAGAATGCAATGTGGAAAGACACCTCTGTAGTCTACACAAAACCCGTTCCCATGGAGACACTCAGAAATGAACATGAGTAAAATTACCTAATTTTCAAATTTAAATAACTGAGCAAAAGTCCTGTAGACCACACAGTGTTTGAAATTTGCATGGCAACATGCAAATAATTAAAGCTGATTATATTTTTGTTATTTATTAAAGAAATATGCTTTGTTCTATGCATTTCTTACAAACAGAGTGCACTGTATTACCCTTTTATTATTACACTGTCTGTAACTGTCTGTAACTGTGAATGAGCTATCCTGTTTTATACAATGTGGCAAAGCTCAACAGAGCAAACAGTGGTAATTTGCATCCTGTGCATGTGGCACTCATCTGATAACAGTTTGGCGTTTACATAAACCTTACTTAATTGCATCTAATACAATCCCTACAACATTGGGGGCTGCAGTTAATGTGTGAGACCAGAGAGCATTACAGGAAATAAGGGGAAGAACCAATACATGTGAATTCAATAGAAGTACAAAAACATTCTGGCCTCTTGAGTACTACAGAGGTACTTGTAGCACTATGTACTTTGTGCTGCTACAACTCATATGCGAATTCGTGTATGCAATTTGCACGGAACGGAGTGTGAATCACCAGTTCACTCGTGTGTGAAGTTAATAACGGGAATTAACAAAACTTCACAAGTTTAAGGTTTTATTCTTGAGGATCTGTGAAAATTGTATGCAGTATTAGCATACAGGGGGGCGATCATTTGATTGACTTTTGTTTTTGAAGTTGTCAGAGCACACGGCAGGAGCATTGAAAGGAGACAGGTCAAAGGTCACTTCCTGAGACTCTGACATCACAAGTAACTAAAATCAAGTAAAAAGAGCCCATGGTGATTCCTGATCTGGCTGCCCTGATGCCCTTACCGCCCTACTGTAAGACCCTTACCTCTGTGTTTTCTTACACGGGGGGGACTCAAACAGGGTGAGTGTTGGAGAGAGGGCTGTCCAGTTCCAATTCGCAACACAGACCGAACCAACGGGCCAAGCTCTGGAGCCACCTCCACAATTGCAAATTGAATGCCATTCTTAGGCAACAAAGACGCCACTGTTTAGGCCGTGCCTTTTTAGCCCAGGGAAATACAATCTGCTGCCGCTGCTGAAAGGACATTTTTCCGGGCTGATTGCACTGAGGCTCAGAATGCCACATTCTGCAGTCCAACCTGACAGTGCATTATGGGAATCTTCTTCCTACGCTGAATTGGTGTCTGTGCACCAGGGTAAAAGGACACTTCAGCAGGCAATTTCATCAGAGGAAACTGATGCACACTGCAAACATCTGTCACAAATGTAGAGTCACAGGGCTATAGCTGGCTTCTTATTAACTATAATGAGACCTATTTACAAGGTCTATATAACTGCCTTCTGATGTTTGACATAAGTGAATGTTAAATAATTAGTAATAACGTAAATGACATTTAATTAATTAGTTTTTTTATTGCATCATACAGACAGCTTAGACTGTTTTATATATATATGTGTATATACATAAGAAACATATTGGCAGTACATATATATTCTCAAAATGTGTATTATAGTTTGTAACGATCATTACAGTTTGAAAAATATGAAGTCTTTGAGATATGATTTCCTGATTTCCTTCAAATAAATAACTAATATTTTCAATCTCCAAACCTAGGGCTTTTGAGACATCCAGCAACAACATTTTGCTCTCTTGGTGACAGAGATTAGAGCTGCATCTCTCCTAAAACATGGGATACCTTGCCTCAACAAGGAATTCTCACTATTCTCCTCTGCCCTGCTTTAATCCAATTAGTGATCCTTTTGTTCAAAGCTCACGTTCAAAGACATATGTGAGAAAGGTGCACTTAATCTCAATGGAATCTGTGAAGAGCTGAGGCCCCCCCCCCCCGAAACGTGCAGATGGCAACAGCTGCCTGAGAGGGGTTTGAGAACTGGCAGCAACTGGAGAGACGTTTAATTTCCGTAATGTAAGGTGAAGTGAACCAGCTTGATGGGGAAGGGAGGTCAGACCGTTCCGAGGCCTTCAATGAAGTCATTATGGAGCTATTCGCAACTGAGCGAAAAAGGCTCGGCCAGTCTCCACTCTCTTCCACGCGCTTTCCTACCCAGTTTTAGTACGTTCACCTCCTTTCCCAAAGAACAACAGGAGGGTTTCCCCAGGACGTTTTGAAAAGGCTCAGGGCCGTTCCGGTTGAGTTGAAGAATATTCGCCTGTCTTTGCATTCTCTCCACATACTAAACCGAGCACAACTGTCGTGCAAATAATTTCAGATGCTCAACTGGTGGGGAAAAATTTCATGTTGCATAAAGGATTTGTTTTAAATATATGAAAACATTTCATATACTATAAAGGGAGGAAAGGAAAGCGATTACACATCCATTTTTAAATGTGTCATTTTGTAGAAACATTTTTGTTCAGTAGAAATTTTCTTCCCTTTTTATTTGTATTTGCTACTGGCAGTGGTGACCAGATAGCGGGTGGCATTTTCTGACGTCTGCTGAGTAGCTAGCTGTGGTCAGAATGCTCTGTCTTGTTTTATGTCTCTGTTTTATGATCATAGCAAGCTGTGAGCATACAGTTAAGCTGGCTTATCTTTGGGCAGATCAAAGACAAATATGTTGTAGTGTCATACGCCTCAGACGAAACATTTCTTCAAGGAAAACTGGGGTTCAGCGCCTCCCGACTGGCTGTATTGGCTTGTAGGTGCAAAAGGGAAATGCAGAAGGAACCAGAACCAAAACTCTGACAGATTTTTTTGTACTCTGTTGTAGCTCAAACTCTGGACCTGATTGTGGAAAAGGGGCCAAATGTTGAACCTCCACCTGACATTCCAATCATGATGGAATGCAGTTTTCAGACATTCTCTCTCATGCTCAGAATTCCAGGTCAACACTGGTTTGACATTTCACAGCTCACTTCTGGGTTCTTATGTCCTTTTTTCTAGCCCTTGTGTTATTGTTATATAGTTTCACTTTTCACAAGTAACCTTGGATGCTTATTGAGGTCAAAACTGGGAGCCCTTAAAAATGCATCCCCTGTTTCCATGGTGGTTTTAGACTGTCAACTCTTGGTGTAAGGCAGCTGTTTGATACAGACTAATCCTCATGAATGTTTGGGTGGTTAGGTAAAGTGGTGATCTAGAAAGACCCCATGCAATATTTTTGGGACAGAGTCCAGAAATGTCCAGACTACAGACTATACAAAAACAACTTATTTTTACTCAATTACTTTACTGTATTGTGCTTCATTGTTCCATTAATCAAAAACCGATTTTTGCATAGATTTGAATGCCACACTGTATTCCTAAATGAATTTATGACTCATATTTGAATTCTGTACCTTGTTATAGAACTTTGACAGAATAAGAACGAGGAGTAATCTTATAGTATAAACTAATGCCTGCCATGCTAATGCATTTGAACAAAGAATGCAGTGAAATGGCTGTTCGGGTACCTTTTAAACATTTGCATGAAAGACCTTTTAAAACAGCACGTAGTTTTGCATATGGCATTGTTTGTTTATCAGTGCATGTACTCACGTGAATTCTGCAGAGGATACAGGAAAGCAGAAATAATAAAATTAAGCTTTAGATAAACCCTCTTTTCTCTGACTTCTCGGGCAAACTGTTGCTGGCCAACTGCAGTAACCAAATGTGGAAGTGACAAAAAAGTGCAATACAAAAATAACTGCCTAATTTTCTAACTTAGGTTCTCTTGCTTACTTAATGTATTAAAATATGTTTATCGACAGCTGAACTTTAAGAAAATATATCTTTTTTGTATTGTGCCAGCACGTTTTTGTTAATAGCATCTGGACCCTTTATTTGTCACGTTGTGAGATTGTGTGTGTTTTATAGCGTGCAAAACTACACGTGATGTGTCACTTTCCGGAGTCACTATATTTCAACCCGTCAGACCCTCCAAGACGGTTAAAAGAATTTCAGATCTTAATGATAACTGACCCGAGAAAACGTGTATAAATCATACCATTTACACGCTAAGGGCTGCTTTAATGTGCTTTTGTGTGGTTCACAGCAAACATGATAAAAGGGCCTATGCTGACGTAGCTTTTGAGTAGATCAACGTGGCATTAATTACAGAGATCACTGCGCTGTAGTGTAAGGGAAAAAAAAAGCATGGCCCTGATCTTCGTTGAAAGGATGACTTTATTTACAGGAGTGGTGGTTAGAAGACATGCGGGAACCATACTCTGGATTTAGCGGAGTTAGTCTGAACCCTGAGCCTCTACAAGACTAGATTCTTATAGTTTTAGAAGCTTTATCCGTGGATGGATATGTTGATAGCATCGCACCCTCTGAGACCCACTCCCCTTACTTTAATACACCTATCAACATTATCGAATCTAGTCTCCTTGGCTGAAATAGTTCACTCACTCCTAGCTGCTATTCTTTAATTGATTGCTATGCCCATAAGTTATGAGGAGTCCTCACTCTCACTATCAATGTTATATTTATGATAACGTTAACCAAAACAATATGGGCACCAGGTGTGACTGATTTGCCAGTTTCTGAGACTTTAAATGTATTAGGACAATATCACACCAATGTAGAATCATGCTGTCTATACTAATTAAACAATCTGATTTCATGTCACAAGATTTGACTTTATTATGTCTATTACATCTGTTCAGATATTTTGAATGTCCACAGTGGTAGCTATTCCATGCTAATGAATTATATAACTCTGATACCATAATAAAAGGCCATATTTTCTTGCCCAAGAAAACAGTACTCACTCTTGACGAATGAATTGGACAAAAATAAAATTAGAATGGGTTCACAGTTTCTAGTCTTAAAACATCTTTGAAGCCATGCTCAGTATGAGAGAAACAATCACAATACGCACAGGCTGATGTTCCTTGTGACTTGTGTGACTTCCATGTGTGACACAGACTACAAGACAACCAGACAACATGAAGAGATGCGCTCTACTCCTTGCAATGATGTGACTGGAAAAATGGAGATGATGCTGGATGGTAACTGTAAGTAGCTATGTCCTTAACAACAACCTATTTGGTGCCATTTAGCTTGCCTCACAGTTGCAGGAAATTCAGTAAATTTTGGATGGATGAGTGGAGTAATGTTCAGGGTGTAGTTTTAAGCACCAAATGACTATGATACTGTTCCACTACAGCACTGAATTTGGTACACTATCCCGCTGTGCAAATGGACAATGTGCAAAATGAACCAAGGCAATCAGAAATGGTGGATCACGACCGAGTCATAACTGAACAGCCGCTGATATATCCTGACATGTGAACCGTCTGCAGATCTGAGCTGCAGTGTGCGCGAAGCACGGCAATGCGGAGAAAAAGAAGCACGGGCCCGTGCGCAGCTGATGTAATCTTGTGGGTTACCATTACACGGCTATCGTCATCCCCCCGAAGACTGCGATCCGTGCCAAGTGGTGGCCACTTCTCCATGCTAGGGAGAGCGCAGGCTCTAATTATCGCTGTGGAATGTCTTGGATTAATTGCGGCCCCCGTGATCTTTGTTTGGTCTCCCTGTTGGGGAGCACCCGGACTTTGGGGGGAGGGGGGGGGGTGCGAATGGGATCCTATCAGTCATGGATGAGGCTTCAAGGGAGAAACCCAACATAGAGAAACTGGATTTACATTGCTAATCTTTTTTTTTTTCCTCCCTGCCCATTCCCTGCAGAGAGAGCTGGGTAAAGGGCTATGCGTAACAGAGACAGGCTGGCTTACACATAACCCCATTTTAATTCAATCACTGCTTCTGCCATGGACTCTGTAACATAAGCAAAGCTGTATGGGGGTCTGTGCAGTACTGGTCCCATTTTGTTTAGGTGCATGTCCACAAGAAAGCAAGACACAGACAGGTCAGCCCTGTTTCATTCACTGGCTGGCTATGTTGGAGGTATTTAAAGTAGTACAAAACTTGACAAAAATAAAATGCATTTTTCAAAAGCCTTGCAAGTAAGTTAACATTTCACTAAGAGGAAGGAGGAAAGAAATGACAGGACTGGCAATTTGCCTTACTTCTCAGATAAAGTGAGTGTTTTAAATGAAACTGTGAATGACTGATCTAATGAATGACTTAATTTTTTTAACGTACCCCTTATTTTAACCTTCACACCTCCATTATTAAAAATATGCTGAAGTCACACAAATCCTTCAACATACAGACACGCAGACTTAATTCAGCTGCCATTTGCACTCAATAAACAACCAACCATTCTAAATGTAACGTGCCATTTAAACATGGCGTAGCTGCATTAAATTTTGCAAACCCAATTATGCTCAGTGGATTATACTCATGTGTACTGTATGGGAAAATTCACATTGAGTGTTCCTTCTGGAGAGAGAGAGAGAGAGAAAGAGGGAAAAAAAAACGAAAGGAAGAAAAAAAAAAAAAGGACAGCAGGGCCGTGACAGTTTTACGCTGCACCGGAGGAGTGAAGGAGAGAGGCTCACTACAACAGAGCAGTTATTTCCTCCTCTCTCTCCCCCCACCCCCAACCCCCCCAACCCCCCCACCCCAACTCTGAACTGCTTCCAAATGTCATACATCCATGAGCGCGGGCCCAGCCAGGTTCCACAGCTGTCACACATTTTCAACAGATTCCGCACGGCCTAGATGAGGTTTGGAGACATTCTTTTGCCCTTACACATTAGCTAAAAGGAATTACCGTTAACATCTGATATTGTGGAAGTGGGAAATTTGCCACCCCGACCTTGCCCAGAGCAGTCCGGAACTGGAGGTCCTGGATTTATTATCTCAGATGGCCTCCAAAGGTCACCGGGGGCCCTTTTTTTTTGTGGTGTTCCGGTAACCCCCCCCTCCGCATCCCCCCGTCCCCCCCCCACCCCACCTCCAACCCCAACCGGTGCCCCAGTGTGCTGTTCATTAAGTACACTGTGCAGCTTTGTATAGAGGACCACGGGGAGACACATGTTACGGTTGCTCCATGGGTATCTGTCATAGGAAAGGCATGCTTCGGCGGAGTCATTCCCAGCTGTTGGCCGTAGTATGCCGCTGCTCCCCCAGCCAATCAGGGCATCACAGGCCACATAAACAGGATGCTTAAAATGTGTGATTGCACAAGTGTGTAAAAGGACCCCCTCGCTCACTGCGCATTCTTCTCCCAACCCCCCCCCCCCCCCACACCCCCCCGTGCCGAGACCTTGGAGTGCATCTGTCCTTCATGTTTCCGTGGAGAAAGCTGTGCTGTGCTGGCTGCAACAAAGCAAAACACTTTCAGACTACCCAAACAAACATCTAATTTACAGCAAGGCATGCGGTTTGAAGGAGGAAGTTCTTGGAATCGTTTCGGCAGGACGAGCTGAACATTATGGCCACTTTTCCCAGGTTTTTTTTTTTTTTTTTGTGCACATTGGTCATGGCTTTTTAATTTAAGAGGCCAAATGAAGATTAACTTTCACAGGTAAAGATGAAATAATAATAAGTTTGGAAACCGAAGTTTCCGCGTAACAAGGAGGAATTACATCGGGAATTAAATACACCATTGTGTTGCTTTGTCCTTCACTTTGAGTAATGCATTTAAGCAAGGATTACATTTAATTTTATCCTTGATTACTTTTGTTCACTTCAGTAAACACTGAATCACATCAGTGGCATTATGCATGTCATTCACAGCTGGCCGCTGTACTGTATGCCTTCTCCATACCTGAACACAGCAATAGGAGCAACATTCATTTTGTTTACTTTGGCATGCAGCAGCTTGATGTCCAGGTATGGCCCTGGCAGAATATCAGCCTGTCACATAGCCACTACCCTTAAACAGTGCATTTTTACAAATTCTCTGCGCTGATCATATTCTTTAGGTGCTGTTGTAAATTATTTTTTACATCATCCCATACAAATATCCAGGGTTCGAGCTCACAAATTTTCAGGAACACTGATGTGATATAGTAGTATCTTAAGGTCTCAATTCAGGGTAACACAAAATAGTAAAGAACCAACTGATGGCTGCAACATTATTAAAAGAAGTATATTTCTGTATGCAAGTCTATGGATCTACGGATCAGATAGTTACTCATTCTAGTTTGGAAACAAAAAAACAGTATTGGTGGGGTGTGGGTCATTAACCAAGCAGAAAAAAAGAATGTTTGTTTGGTATGTTGTGGCTATCTTTTTGGTTTGATGGTAGCTTGTTCCAAGCACCAAACCAGCGAACTCTTAGCCACAGCTCTGTTGTCTATTACTTGCAATAACAACATGCATTTCAATTTCAGAAACCATTCCAGATGGATCAATAGCTCTTAGTATGTGTCTGATCCCACATTAAAGGACACAGACCCCTTTTTCTTTCAGCACAAGAGCACCCTTTATCTCATTCCCAATGCCAGCGCTGCTTGACTTTCCCAGAGTGTTTACTCTGACAGGCGTCCCAAATGCATCTTACATCAGCCAGAGACACATCGCACATGTTCACAAATTAGACCTCAAAGTCTTCTCCAGAAGTAGCGTATTTACTTCCTTGCAGCATTTTGTTGGTTTATTTCATTGGTCTGACATTTCAATAGGGAATTGCTTCACATTCACAATATTACAGATACGCGACTGAGTCCCGAAGGACCTGTCAGGGCAGTGCCTTTGGCAGTTCTGAACTGGAGGTCGACACGAAAACATGGGAAGAGGGTACACGTGCCTAAAACGGTTTAGTGCTTATTTAAAATTTACTATCCATCTTTTAAAATATATATCATATATTAAATAAAAGAAATGACAACATACATCCTGAAAAAAAAAAATCACCATGTAGTCACAGTTTCTGTTTTTTTTTCCCCCCTAATTTAATTTAGTCTACTTGTAAATGTGCAGCAGATGGCTAGCAATTTACAGGGGACAGACTCGCACGTGAGAAGCAGGCAGCAGTTTCAGCCTTTCCATAAAGACAGTAGTGTGACGGCCTCCTTAGTAATCAAAGCCCAGTTCTGATAGACACGCACTCATACTCTGGCCTCCGGGAAATGGGACACATGCCGAGGAGCTCGTGTCAGGGACTGATTCAGTCCGGTGACTCGGCAGCCTGTGAGCTGGCAGAACGGCAGCTATATGCAGCATTCCTCAACGCACATTTTCTCTTACTCGTCATTTTTCTTGTTATTTTTTTTATTTAAATATTCCTTTCTCCCATTTTTTTTGTTGGTGTGTGCGCATCAGGTTTAGTGTGTTTTCAATAGGGCGGCTGAGGGATCAGTCAAAAACCCATGGGTTTTGTCATGGGATTGAAAATAAATGTGTTGTTTTGCAGCGGGCTTCTTCCAAGATGATGTTCTGCTGATGTTCAGTCATATTACATCAATGCACAAGGTATTCAGAACATCATCTTTCTCAGACTGAGGGATCAGGAAAGCAGTTGTGAAACACAGGCCCGATGACACCTGTATTGTGCAGTGGTGGAGCCAGTCTTTAAAAGCCAAATATTTCCGAATACGTTACAGAACAAACCATAAGCGAACCTCTCACTCACGGACCAATGGGTCTTAAACCACCCAAACCGAACTCTCCGGGCTATGTGTCAGTAAAGCAATACTGGAACTGAAGAAAAAAGCAGTATAATGTGTTATAATGTCCGTGGTGTCAATCAGCACCGCCTCAATGGCCCCGGTGTGACGTGAAGACGCTCACGGGACGGGAGCCCGGCGAGGGAGGAAGCCTGCTTCCTGTGACTGGGCTGGAGTCAGGTAAGTGGATGTCATTAGCATGCGGCGCGCCCGCTGTGTCTAAGCCCCAGCAGCCAAATCCCTGCATTTACCCCCGCACGGGAGTTAAATACAGTAGAGTAAGGAGCCCTGGGCCAGCTCACACGGCTCTAACAACAGGAAATGAGGGTGCGCTCCCTGCTTGGCCGGAGCCCCGCAGGCTTCATTAAAAATCTGAGGAGCCAAACAGCCAGCGTTTTTCTGCCATAGAGCACTGCCCAGGGTAGGTTTACATCTTTTTTTTTTCCCCTCGAGATAAGAATCTCCCTTGGCAAGATGGAATTACAGCCTCTGTAATTATAGCAGCCCCACTGAATTTCTAACCTCCTCGTTATGCACCCACACCCCTGAAGTCTCCCGCAGGTCTCTCTCTCCTTGCTCCCTTTTGTCTGAACGGAGCCGAGGACAGAGCCGTCTCATGATATCCCCCTCTGATACTCTGAGAGACAATGAGCCGCGTACTTGGAAACGAAGCGAGGGCACCGTGCCTGCTTTGTGCTGTGTTGGGATGCTGCGATGTTACACGGGCCGCCAGGGACGGCCAAGCACGGAGGCAGAACATTCACTGCAGGTGTAGGTTTGTGCAAGGCGTTCAGAATCTGTTTTTTTTTTTCAGGCGCTCCTCTGAAACTGAGTGCCTGTTTTTGCCACTGCGTTATAATTTACACCTCAAAATGATCACCTTCAGGACGCTGCTATATCTGCTGCTCCTCGGGCTGATCGTCGAACAGGCTAACTTCCGACTCCTGTGTTTCGCAGTGGCGGTGACCGTGACTGCAAAATCTTAACGATGAGAAGAAATGACAAGACAGAGATAATCAGTGGCAGGTTTTTCCTCAATAAAAGTTAATATGCCTGAGCTTTCCTGTCATAAAGGTATGCTGGTGGTCTGAAACTCAGAATTCAGCCTTGTGTGGCCATTCATGCACTTCTTATTCTGTAAATGAATTGCTGCTTAATAACAAACACCAAAAATAGCACCTAATGACTAACATTTATTAGACACGTAAGGCATAAATTTAATGAAGTGTGCTGAGAGAAGTGTGCTTTTTTTTAAGGAAAGGAAAAAAAATGTTTGTTTTAGTGTCACACCTCAAGTTTAAACTTCAGGTGAGAAGACAGTTTAAATGGCTTTAAAAATAACCACTATCTGCCCAACCATACTACATTACATTAGCAACTAATGTTGGTTATAACTTGTCATCGGGGTATTCCTCATATATCCTATGTTACTTCCTATAAAAACAAACTGTTTTATGATCATAATGTCCAATGCAGCATTCCTGTGAATATGCACCCTCATATATACAGGAAGGATAACATGGTTAGGGTACTTTAGGCTCGAGGTCCAAAGGATGTAGGTTCAATTCTAATGCACAGAAACTTAACCATGAGCGAGTTACCTGGCCTGAATTACACCAGTAAATATTCAGCTATGTAATGAGCAAGCTGTAGATAAACAAGGCCAAAAGGTAGTCCACCAGAGCAATAATGTCATAACAGTAAAGTCCACCGGAAACAACCATTTCTGACTATGCAGTACAGGTACAGAACTGCGTGTGCCATTTTCTGTCCTGACAGGGGCCATGTGCTGCACTGTGTATAGCTTACCTTACAGCAAGGAAACCCAAAGCTAAATATTTATCATACCGCGGGTGCATGGCTGCTATGATCCCTGCTGTGGTGTAGAGCTGCCGCATTCCTTAGGAAAGAAGTTTATCTGCGCACTCCTGACAGCACTCTTGAACATGGCCAGTCACCGACACACCAGTCTAAATCTCTGTCACTTAATACACTCGCATACCAGGCCGGGACCACGCAGGGGTGGAAACTGGTCTTGTGCTGTGTTTTTACACGTCAAAAGGTGATAGCGTCTCAGTCAAAAAGCAGAAAGCACGTTGTGCCTGTTTATTTTCTGCTGTTGAGATCTAAACGTGACCACAGTCCAAATACCAAGCCATTTTACCTGTGGCAGTGTCTTAAATGCAGCTGTTTTTGGTCTCCATAGAGACAGCTTGCAACAAAGACAGATGTGGGGAAAAAAAACCTGTGGTTTCTGTTTCACTACCTGTCCAGTTCAGTGGGTTTGAGAATACGGTCTGTAAATAATGTGTGTGTGTGGTGAATACCAGGACAAGGTCAATTTGGATGACAGAGTCTGGTTCAACGTTTGAAATACATGTACTGTTTTATTAATTATGTCATGATAGGACAGGAACCATTAAAAATCGGTAGCTATTCAGAAAAAATGTGTGGTGAGCGAATGTGGTGAGTATTAATATTTGCTAATGCTGTTAGGTCTTAAGATGTAATTTAGTAACTCAATACACATGGAAATAAACAACGTCTGGCAAAAAGGAAACTGAAAATGATAGCAGTGGCATAATGCATTAGTCATGTAATAATCATATACTGCTCATTTATAATGTCCTATTACGTCATGTTTGGAAAAGTACCAGTTCTATAATATATCACCTTAATTCCAACAAAAATAAGAACAATGCTGAAGACTCTTTGGATTTCTATGCAAGACTCATTCTTGCAACTCAGATAGCAATGACTTGTGACTCATATTTAAGCACAGACAAAGCCATCTTAATTCTGCACCCCCCCCCCCCCCCAATCACTTTTGTTAAAATGATTGCCTCAGTCACTAAATTGTTTTATTGGATATTTATTTATCCCAATCATTTTATTTGAATCTTTTTTTTCATGTAGCAAGAGAAAACACCTGCACTTACACACCTGAACCTATAATGGAAACAACAAATACAAATCAGAGCGCCGCCTTCTTGAATGATTATTATAAATAAGACATACGTGTCTTTAGTGACTGGTGTGTGCAATGGAGTTGCGCATGACCTTCCAAGGCCATTTAAACTATTTTTATAACCTTCCTACCCTAGCCCATTTCTACACAGTAGTATTGTATTCTGGAAATAAATCAATTCCTTATTACATAGGTATTCATTAGACTCTTTTCTTTATGGAGATTTGACTTCATTTGTATTCAGTACACTCACTGCTGAATACCACTGCCCCAACTACTGATACCTTTATAAACAATACATTACAGTACAACACAACTTGGTCAAATCTTAAGAGAGGTAAGAATCAAAATTTGGTCTTAGCCTTCTCTTCCTTTAATCCAATTTGTATATTAAATTTTTGACAGCTCACAAAAAAAAGATTTATACGGGGGATGTCAGGTTGTGGATTTAGGATGCAGGTCACATATCACTATAAAAACATATCTGATTAAGCAAAAGGCGTATAAATGTAAATTGAACCGTGCTGGACACTGTACTGACGAAAGGTAGCTCTAAACATACAAAAAGTTAATTTATCAACTGCATAGTGTTTTAAGCTTCAGCTGAAAGGTATGGTTATAACTTTCCATGGCTGCAGCACAAAATTGTTTGACGTTTCAGGTCTGCAGTATGGTTTTTTTCCAAGCTCTTTTCAAGTTCTGTGGCTTAGTCACAGAATAATACACCCACACTGTAACTGTATTTTTAAAACTTTATCGTATGCATTTAGTCACTAATGGGTGCATTAATGATGCCTTCGCTTATTCTCTACATAGCACTGGATAATCTGGAGTGGTGCCCAGTGCAATTCACAATATGGTATGCATGTGTCAAATGCTGGCATTAATCCATACACTGTAGTTGGCCTGTCACCTTCTCTTTTATTTGCAAATCAAACATAATAAAAATGAACGGCATATGGCATGAAACAGCTGGTACTTCACATTCAAATATTTCTCTTAAATGCAAAGTTCATTCGGCAATTAACGCAAAAAGTACAGAGACCAAAGTCATTTCATAATCAAACCATTAAAACCAGCTATTATCATTGCACAATTCTGGTTTTGTAAAACCCTCTTTTGTGTGGAGGCAGAGATAAAAAAACAAGCTCAGGAAATCCCAGATGGCATAAAAGAAAGTGCAAGTTGTCTGAATTCGCCGTTTTCAACACAAAGAAACAGTTTCCTCCTCTCTGCTAATATCCCCTTTTGTGCTCTGTGTGCATGTGACTGTCGAAGTGGCTCAGCAGGCCTCCCGGACACCCACAAAAAAAAAAAAGGAAAATTGTTTGGAACAATCTGCATCAATTCAGGGAAAACAAGAAGCATTTTACAGCTGGTTTATTATCATTCTTCTGCTGTTTAAGCTGTCTTTCATGTCAAAAGTCTTTTCCTGCTTACAAATCACCAGGAAGCATTCTGCCGGCCATGCCGCTGTGCGCAGGCCCCACCCGTGGCTCAGGCCTTTGATCACTTGTATCATTGGCCATCGAGTTAAAAAATGGAGAACCGCTGGGATAAGCCTGTGTTCTCGTCTGAACCTCGGCCTTTCTCCCCCCCCCCCCCCTTATTCAGTCTCACTTTGTTCTTGCCTCCCCGGTCTGGGAACAAACTATCTCAGTGTGGGGGGTGGGGAAGGATTTGGGAAGTGCACTGCTTGAGATGTCTCGGCCCGGCTAACAAGGGAACCTCACTGATAAACAAATTGATTAGTTAATCCTAGGACAAGAGGGATGTTTTTTTTTTTTTCTTACAGACTGAGATGAATAGAGATTACTCCTGGCCCCAGAGGAGTGTACGGGTCAGAAATCAGTGTAAAGGTGGCAGTATATGTGTGTGTGTGTGTATGTGTATGTGTGTGCATGTGCTTATGTGTTTGTGAACCATCCTTGCATAGATGAAAAAATAACCTTTCACGCTTTGACTCAGAGGACGGTTTGCAGGACACGGTATACCTCATAACAATGTAGGCTTTGTAGTGAGCTGGATAATGGAATTTTACTTGTAGCTGACAATTGCCAGAGTGGCAGGATTATCCTCATAATAGGCCTTGTGAGCTCCGTGTTTGGGACAATCCTTGATTGCACTTACATTTACATTTATTCATTTGGGAGATGCTATTATCCAGACAGACTTGCAAGAAGCATGTTCAATAGGGTTAGGCAATTAGCCACACAGATGCTGACTCATTAGTGCCATCCTTGAAGTACAGGACCATTGCAGGAATCACAACCACAGGGGAAGTAGGTCTTTCAGGGGACACACAGCCTTAAACCGCCAATATGTATGCATAAGCTTGATAGCTGATATAACAAAACACTTAATTAGTAGCATGTTATTTAATACAGCTGGTGATAAACTTTGTGAACAAACATTAAAAGACTTGATTCATGAAAATTACTTAAAAATCATTAAAAAGTAAAAAAAAAACAAAAAAAACAAAAGAAGTAAATGGCTTTTCTCTCTGTGGCTGTTAGTGGTCTTAATATTCTTTGAACGGTATTTCGGCCAGGGTGTTGTAGCAATAACTGGAAGACTGGATTTTACCATGTTGTGCACATTGACCTCACCATTAGAGGGACACCTGGCTGTGTGGCTATTGCACTCAGCCTAGCATGTCTGCCCAAAACCCCCTCATGAGGTCAATGCCATAATGCCTGAATATAAGGGAGCTGGGTAAAAGCAAACACACCGAGCTGACAGACATGGGCCTGAAATGTCTGGTGATATTCACAAAGGACATGAGCCCAGATACATTCAGGTTCATTTTCCTCAGCACTAAATGGATGGTTGAGAGGAATCCTACATTTTCCTGCCAGTTTCCCCCACTGTGCTTTGTTGAAACGAAGCATTAAGCGAACCTCTCACAGCTCCCACAAATTAAGGAGGGAGCGACCGGCTGGTTTTGGATGCCCTAAGGAGCTGAGAAGAGAGCAGGCCTGAAGGGATTGGGGGGGGTGGGGTGGGCGTGGAGAGACCTGGTTGGGCCCGTACTTTATTATTAGGTGAGGAAATCGCTGGACACCTCCAGGCACCGTAAATCAGCCTGGGAGTCTGACTGGAGCCGGCAGAGGTGGCGGTGGGCAGGGTGAAGCCCCGGCACTGAGGAAACACAACCAGACAGAGACAAATGCTCCCCTGGTCCAGCGGCGTGAAGGCCCGAGCCTTTCGGGCCTGGAATGAGCACGCTCAAATTGATTTAGGCCATTTACCCCCATAGTCCGGCCATCCATTTCACGCAGGGCCTGACAGTTTTATGCCGCCTCTAACCGTGTTATTATATTGGTGCTGTGCTGCCAGCAACTATTGTGCTTATGAAAATTTACTTCCAGACATAATACGCTCTTTCAGTAGATGTGTCCCCAGGATGCAAAATATGTGAAGCACATTTATGGTTTTGCAACATTCATAACCTCTAACAGGAAAAAAACCTCTGCAGGAAAAAAAAAAATTGGCAGAACATCGTATTAATATTTTTTTTCGTAATGCTTATTATTTAATGTGCAAAGAACGTTCAAATGTCAAGTGTGACACAAATGGAAGAGCCATCTTGAACGAATTACATGTTGTTGTTTATCTACTCCAACCCGGAGCTGAACACTTGAAAGATTCTGGGGGATGCTGCCGGATCCCGCCTCATGCTGGAAACGCTGCCTGAGCGCAGCGCATGCGACCGCGAGATAGCGGGGGGACGGGCGCCAAAGCCTTGGAGCTTCATGCTGGGAAACCATTGTGTGATGCAACCAAAATGTGGGCAGCCAAGGGATGTGGCGTGAAACACAAACATATATATGTCTACCGCTGGCCTGTACTAAAAACGCGAAGATTCAGCCACTATGGAAATTCTGTTCCACATACTTATTTCCATGGTATACAAATACAAATACAAAAAAACTTTACAAAAAATCTCTCTCTCTCTCTCTCTCTCTCTCTCTCTCTCTCTCTCTCACACACACACACACGTGTATACAGTGAGTGTATGTATACTGTGAAGTGGTACGCTTTTGTTTGGGTATGAGTTTTTTTGGAAGTAAATGTAACCAAGCTAATGTAAACAAATCATAACCACAGACACAAGTCAGCATTTTCCCTTTCTTAAGTAATCTTTTTGTACACAACTGAAGTAAAACTGAAATACCACACTAAAGTTGTTCCACATCCAAGGATTTGAATAATGGTTTACGATTCTAAATATGTTAACCAATACAAATGTATGCCAGTGCTGAAATACGTAATTTGCTGGCAGATTTGCATCCGTATGTAAGCATACAGTGGGTAAATATGAATGATGGTGACAAATTGCTAAAATAAAAACATAAAACAGTTGAAATCAAAATGTGTGGATATTACATATCAGGCTATTGCTAATTACCCTGTCATTGTACTAATTCAGAATTAGATTGGAAGAGTTTTTATGCTTTTTTGCAACTAAAGCCTAAATGTGAATTCATATCTTTAGAGATTAGATACATGGGGCCACTACACCTCATAAGGAACACACTCAGTAGTCTCTCAGTCTGAACACAAATGTCATCCATACAGTATGAATGAAACAGCCAGTCATTCTCCTTCATAAGAAATACTATATATTGACTATCAGAACAAGCTATGGGAGAGAGAACAGAGGCCATTAGGAAGGCATGTAGTTAATATTCCAGTGAAATGAAATTGATTTCAAAAGAAATTCACTCGTCTACATAAAAGCACTTAATTGGTCCGAAGAGATTAATGATCATATTGGTTCCCACAAGATGACAAGCGTTAGGAAACTGTTTGATGGATTCCAAGTTTAAATAGAAAGCTTCTGTTAAGCGTACTACAAAGGGCATGTGCAAATACTGAATAATGCACAGCTTCTAAAGTGACTACAAGGGATAACTTTATGGCTGTCAAAACATGCCATTTATAACAGCTTTTTGGTGTGGTTTCTACCACATATTCCCACTGTATATAGTTTTAATAGTCAGAGATACACAGTTTTTATATACCTTGCTTTATTAGAAGTGATGTGTACTGCCAGTAACTGGTTCAAAAGAAATTGTTAAATCTTTGTAGGTACAGGCATGTGAAATGTTTCCTGGAACACTTGATATAATAACCTGGAAATGATTCAGGAGCATCTACAATCACATTTGAAGAAGAAAGTTAGACAGCTTAACCAGATATGGAAACAGCTTAACCAGATATGGAAACAGATTAACAGACAGACAGACAAATACATGGCAGAGTCAGACAGATGGACAGACAGATTTATATTCATTCCCATAATTTTGAAAGTACAATAATATTGTTGTAGTAATACTAAATTAGTAAGACTATGTAAGCATGCTTTTACATACAGTTTGAAAAAACTGCAGCAGCAGAATCCAATATATGGGCTGCGTTATGTTAGGGATCTTGAGGCCTGAGCGTAAGGTAAAGAATCAGGAAACATCCATATTATGCCCACAGTTAGTTGAGCAGAAAAGGAGATCTGGGGATAAACAGATGTTCTAATCTGTGAGAACTTGATATTTACAAGTTCCACTCTGTTGTGACCTATGTCCTCTTAAAAGCCAGTGGCCCCACAGGGATTATTTTGATTTATTGACCCCAGAAGAATGAGTAATGCCAAAACTACTGGCTTTCCCAGAGGTTAAATAGATGATAAACAGGGTTAGTCCTGATTTATGTCCTAAACTGATACCAGGCTTCTTTCAGCCACTGTGGCTTCTTTCCCTTGTTTCATTTGGAACCCTGTTATAATTCATTGGATTGCAATTAAATCAAAGTGGATAGTGATGAAATTGTTGTATACCAACTGTTTCATTTAGAGACAAAGGTTCATTTAAATAAAACATTAACAGCTTGACAGCAGTCAGAAAAAAACCTATTACAAAACAGTTGGAAATGACCAATGAACTGGGTAGAACTGATAATGAGATGCGTAATTTGTCTTTCACATCACCATAATGAATGTGGAATTAACCAGATGGACTCCAGGGCAAATTAAGCATGTTACAATGGAGGACTTCCTCTACCTGACCACACTCATGTATAAATGAGGGGGAAAGTGACCACTCCCCTGCATGCTGACATGTATTGACCCAAACACTGTACTGTACAGATTTGCTTTACACAGATTTATCACCTTTTTCTACCAAACACTTTATGAATCCTCCTTTTTCCTGGATGCCACAGGGAGTGGAGGGCCCATAGGTCACTGTGAAATGCTCAGGTACCTCTGACACAGATCCTCAGCGTGGCGGCCTTTGGCAATAGAAAGACTTAAAATGCAGTGTGAATACTCCGGCGGATATATCTGAAGGGCGAACACGCCGCAGAAAAAGGATGACCCTGAGGTTTGTGCCAGCTGCAGCAGAAACAGGATGTCATACTTTCCCTCGGGGGAACGGAGCACACGGCTGCTCGGAGTAAGCACACATTGCCATATTTGTGTTTTGTTTCATGAAGTGGACATTGTTCACAGTGGCGCAGTGGGTAGTGTTGTTGTCTCACAGCTCCAGGGTAATGGGTCTGACTTTCATTACACTACATTATTGGCATTTAGCGGACGCTCCTATCCACTGCAACTCACATATGTTACAAGTTTTACATGTTATCCATTTATACAACTCAATATGTACTGAGACAATTGTGGGTTAGGTACCTTGCCTAAGGGTACAGCAGCAGTGCTCCAACAGAGAATCGAACCAACAACCTTGTGGTTACAAGCCCTGCTCCTTACCCCATGCTACACTACCACCCCAGAAATAGGCTCTTTCTGAGTGTTTTCCTTGTATGTATGTGTGTGTGTGTGTGTGTGTGTGTGTGTGTGTGTGTGTGTGTGTGTGTCTGTTTTCCTTCATGGTCCTGTTTTTTTTTCCCCCCACAGTCCAATGATGTGCTGTGTGGTTTAACTAGTGTCTCTGAATCGTCCTTGATATGCTAATGCCCCTGCAAGGGGCTGGCATCTTGTCAAGGGCATTATTGAAGCTAACCCAGAAAACAGTAAATGTAATATATCCTGTACTATGTTACATTTACCTGTTTAGCAAACACTCTTATCCAAAGTAGCTTACATATGTTACAATTCTTACATGTCATCCATTTATATAGCTGGGTATTTACTGAGGCAATTCTGGGGTACCCAAATTGCCCAAAGGTACAGCAGCAATGCCCCAGTGGGGATTCACACTGTCAGCCTTTGGTTACAAGCTTGATTCCTTACCACTACACCACACTACTGCCCATAGTTACCCCTGGAAAGGGTCTCTGTTTCTGTCTGTCCCATTACATCATAATGATTCAGCAAAATGGCTACATTTTGTGAGGTTCTTCCTTTTCCTGCCCCTGTTTGGAGACTTGTAATTTACAGAACAGTAATTAGACAGCTCCCTTTGCATAAAACATTTTGTTTAGTTAGCTGTAATAGTTTTGTTAGCTCACAAGATGGTCTTTTATTTGAGATATTTCAATATAATAGCTTAAAGCTTAATAAATTAGTGCAATAAACTTCTATACACACAGTCAGTCATCTATCTTCGGAGTATTATAATCAACTTGGGAAAAAGTTTAACCTCTTTTGTAAGATCCTAGTTGGCCTGCCTCTGTAGATCACCATTGCCATCGGCAAAATGTCTGATACACATTTGGTTATTAAACACTCACTCATGCATGCTACGTGCCTGTCTTTCCTTTTAATCTTTCTATTAAATGGTAACTTTACCCCTGAAGAGAAGAATATTCACAAACCCACATAAGAAGTTCACTGGCTCTTTGAAAGCAGTGATAGTTTCCTTTGTTAGCATTACTGTATAGAATTTCACCTTTTTTTCTTTACTCACTTAAATCTCCCAGAAACATAAGAACCTGCCAGATACTAATCAGCCCATTGTCAGATGTGAAACACAATAATATACCTGTGTGATGTCACCTCATATGAATGCATGAACACTTAAACTGCACAAAGCATTCAGACTGGCCAGGTACAACACTGCAGACCCGACATTCTGATAAAAATAAACCCACGAAACGTTTTTTTTTTTTTTTTAACATATTGAGCTGCTACCAGTGCTTCATCATAAAATGAGGCTTACAGGACCCTGTCTGCCAGACAGGCGTAACTGATTCCCACCAATAGTCATCGGAATCGGTTACCCTGAGCGATATTCCGTAGGAGGTCGCATTTCTGTATCCACAGTTACTGTCTCACTAGAATTTCCAGTTAGTTTAAATTGGTCAAATGTACAGCTATATTTCAGGCCACGTGCATTAAAAAGGGACAATTTTTTGCCACCCCCCCCCCCCCCATCTCCTTTTTGGATTTGGGTAACAGAACTGATATAGCCAGACATTAAAACACTTCTTTTATCATAAATATCAGAAAATCTGCCATTCCCCTCTTGAGCTTGCCATTGTGTTTATCATAGATGTTTTCAAATGCACATTTCCATTTCATTTATCTTTTGACACACCTTACCAGGATAAGAAATTTTGGCATTTGCTTTGGGAGTTGTAAAACTTCAAATGCTCAGTTCCAAACTTCCAAATGCCTGATATTAATAACTGCATATCATATTTGCAGTAACATTTTTAACCAGCTGACACACAATAGTTCCATATTTCTGCTGCATTGTACAGGATTGCACTGCAACATTAGTGCGCTAATCCGAGGGTACTGCAAGTATGCATAGGAGCTAGATTTACCTATATAGTGAACTGGCCTATCAGATACTTTTCAAATTAATGTGTCACAGAACATAGAACAGTAAGTATGAATAACACTTTGGTTCATTTCCTGTGTCCTGTTCATGTAAACTGTATATGCATGCAAGTATGTGTGTATGTATGTATTTTTGTTTGTATGCATGTGTGTTTGTACGTGCGTGTGTGTGTGTGTGTGTGTGGGTGTGCATACGTGTAGATGATATTTATTGGGGTTAGAATATGCCAGTGATCTAACACTAGACCTGAATTTCAAAAGCAATCATTTTATAGAAAAATAAAAAAAGTATACAAAGTCATGAATATGTAAAAAAGCATATATCACTGTGCATAAGGTATTAATCATGTTGAATAGTAAGGACTCAGCAAAATGAGATTTATGCAGAAATTGCCAGGACGTTCTTGAGTTAATTTGTCCATTAGTTCCAGAGGAGTACTTAAAAGTTCCCTTTCAGAGGAAAACCCAGCAGACTGTAGCTAACAGGCTGATATTCAGGCCACATTAGCTACCAATGGCTGCTTGCATAACAAGGCTGTCAATGATTTACGAAGTGTGTACACAGACTGCCAAGAGTCGTCTCACACTAACAATTGGTAACTCATTACCAAGTCTGTCCGGTTTTCGAGCTATAGCTCTGCTGCTTGCATTAAAGGTGCAGCATCCGCTCCCACTGCCAGCAAACGTGAAAATCTACCGTTCAGCTCTCCGAACAGACAGCGCAATTAAAACGGCGTAAAGACAAAGCACCAACGCCAGCGCAATGAAAACAACAATGCTTTTCCAATGATCGCATTCTACGTTTCCCTTTGTCCACGTAGACTCTTCCCTGTTATCCCACCAAGAAGAGTGTAGATGCTCTCTAAGAGCAATGCTGACCAATATGGGCCAGGAGTCATAAGTGTGTGCATTGCACACCTGAGTTGCAGTGTGGAGCCCATTGTGCTGCAACAGAAGGGAGAGAGGCTGAAGTGGTCAGGGCGGAATTTTAAGCTGACCTGCGGTCTGGAACGCCACAGCAGTAGCCATTATAACAACGGGTCGTCCCGTTGAGGTTTAACCTTTTCACACTGCCATTGGATCTCTCTGGGATTACCTAAGGCTGGATAGCTCCTCTTTTGTGGGACCATTAAAAAAGTGAAAAAAAAAATTGAAAAAAATCACTCACATTTACATTTATTTATTTAGCATTTCATTGAAATGGCTTTTTATTTAAATGTCTACCAGCTATTTTAAACAGTTACCTTTGACCCAAATCATTTTTAGCAAGGTTCAGACAAAAAAAAAAAAAAAAAAACAGATGTTGGTGAACTTGGGTGCTGCATACCAGGTGTGTATGTGACATTGCACCCAACTCCCCCCCCCCCCCCCCCCCAAAAAAAAAGAGAGGAAAAAAAAACTAAACATATTTAATAATGTGTGATTTATCTTCCTAATTATCTTCTAGCTGCATCTTACATATTACATTTAGTGGTAGAAATGCTATTTGTAGTTTAATTGATACAAACACACAAATGAAAGTAAAACATGAAATGTGGTGAGTGGGATTCTTTGAATGCACTTCAGTCACTTAGTAAAACCTCCCTTTGAGACTGTGGTGCAGTTGACTCTCTGTTAATTGCACATTGAATGATTGCCCATTCTAATCCCAATGACTTTAACTGTTATTTGCACACTCTTTTTTTTTAAGAACATTAAGCTACACTGGTCCTACGCATCTGTTTTTGTCAGTGGTCCATGGTCGCATGAAGGAAACTCATCTTGTTCACATTTCACCATTTATTTATATTATAAAGGGATATCAGTTCAGGCAGGCAATATGATTCCCAGCCTTTTGCCTGTCCCATGGACAGATTTGTATTTTTGTAGTTGTTTTTAAAGCCCTTATTTTCTAAGCATGCGGCATGCCCAGTGAAGAGGCAGGCTAGGTCCGGTCACCAAGATTTTGCAATGAGTGTAATGGCTTAAATGAAAATTCAGTCTTTTCTGATATCAGTGTGAAGATGATTTCCCAAATCAGTTGATTTCTTGACAAGTCTTGTCATAGTTTTCAATGGTCAGATTGTGAATTCAGTTGTCTTTGTTGTGAGGATGGAAAAGAGAGCGTATATTTTCTTAGATGAGTCAGGGCAGCTTATTCGTAGGGCTTTTATTCTGGCTTGGTGCAGAGCAGTGAAATCAAGATGGGTTTGGAAGCTCAGGAGTTAAACACACTGCTGCATGCACCAGTTGAATAAGCATTTAAAAACACATGCCCATTCTTGGCCAAGGGCATTCACTTGGCAATTTCTCTTTTGGTTACATTTTGATGACTGTTATGTCTATTTGATTTGGAAGTAGTCCATGTCTGAAATGATTATTTTAGATCATGGATTTTCAATGGATGCATGGTTTTCATTGTGACATCTGAAAATTTGATTAAGGGTGGATGTTCAAAATGTAATTCATTATAATCTCTCATTGTATTCTTTGAGTCTGAGGGTGCTAAAGAATGCATATTGCTTGCATGCAAGAATTTATTCATCGATCCCATAAGTAATTATACTGACATGCTCAAATGCAAGTAAATGAATAAATAATACAAAATAAAATCCCAGTGCAGCCTAATGCTGTTTCCATTATTTCTGATTTTAGAAGTTTGCCATTGTTTGATTTGCATGTAGGTCAAAGTTCCACCTTGAATCAAGCCCAGATCTAACTCTGGATAAAAAGCACACTTGTCTCACAGTGCAGGCATTGAGTTTGTGGGTTTGCACGTGTCCTTTAAGTCACACCGGCTCCGTCCAGGAATTGTTATCAGTTTGCGGTTATTACAACGGGATAGAAGCCGTTCAACTGAAGATACTGTACACAGCAGGGTTGCGTCATGGACAATAGGCAGGGTGAGGGAGTAGTGTGTTTGCAGTTCACATTATGGTCCTCTGTCATTGTGAGTGGAACATTCACTGCCAACCCATTAAAAAGCTACAGATATCACTGCAGAAACATATTAACATGTATATATTTTCATAAATGTTTTCATCATTTGGTGGCCTTTATTTTCATTACAACATTGCAACATAAATATTTAAAAATATGTTTTCCCATTCTGTATTTTTTTTTGCCTTAAGGCATTTTATTTAAGCATGAAGGTAGCATGGGGATATCATTATCCAAACAGGGGGAGTTGCGTTCAGCGGCCTCCTACAGCTTAATTGTTACCATAGCCGGTTTTCGTTGAAACAATAACTTATTTTACAGACAATCTCCCGGTCTCAATACATCTGAGAAATGAAAGGCAGCAGTGGATTCCAGGAAAAGAGGAGAAAACAGCTATTCGCACTGGGCTGTGGATACAGCGATAACCGGACAGCGGTACTTTTGCAATCAGCATCCATAAGGTCACTGTGTAGCAGGGGTTCGGAAGTAAACCTGAAAGCCTGCAGGACAAGCAAACACCAGGAAGGAAATAATCAATTTTGAGCTTTTAATGTACAACCCTTATCTCATTCTCTCCGCAGTATTGCCCCATTAGTTAAATATTGCAGACATGACAGTCTGGTTTAAGGTAGTCATAAGGAATTAAGAGGTCTCTCAGCAGCCAGATTTAAGGTAGAAGGCAAATTTAAAAAGATTCAAAACAGGCTTTACTGTGAAAAGAGTGAAAACACAGTAGGACAACACTGGGGAAAATTTCAACTGGACCGAGTTTTTTTTAAAGTTATCACAGAAATATACAGGCTTTGCTACACATTTAACAGTGCACTTCAGTGCACTCACTTGAAGGGTTCTCCTGAGCTGTAGTTAATATATGGTGTACAATGTGAACTCACCATCTAAATTCTCCTTGTTTCACCTCTTCATATTGCGCAAAAAACAGATGTGCAGGTCAGTAACATCCCGAACTCAACAGCTCTCCATTTTATTGTGTTTATTTTGATCACTTCCCTTTAAGATGGGCGGCTGGACTTGTGAAGTCAAGTTCTTAATGAACCCACTACAAGCCGTGCCGGTTTTGGTTTGCAATAAAGGGAATTTCATCACTTTGATTACAGTCAAACCTCTAAGAGTGATTTACACTGATGCATGTTTAAAGCTATGCATTTGCTAATAAAGGGGGGAGTTGGGGAAAAGAGGAATTGTGCAATTCATTCTTTTGTACTCTAATTATGGCTGGTGTTGTAACTTGATTACTGCTACAGCCTGATTGATTCCAGCTGTCTATGACCTACTGAGACTTGTGAATACTTAAAAGGCCTTACAGCATTTATGAGAATATGGGCAATACTTTGCTTTAGGGGGCTCCAGTGTAGACATACATAATGTCTGCATAAGCACAGCATAGAAGTCTACTGCTAAGAACAGTTGTAACAGTTCGTTGGCATACCTAGCACAACATCTCATCAGTAATAAGTGCCTGTGAATGGCAATGGATGTAGTTTCATGTCATCCCAAGGAAGTTTGTGTGAATTTCTAACCAAGGCCATTAAGTAATTTTCTCATAATCTTTCAAAAAAGGAACATAATATGTCCTCTTTTTGGAATAAGCCAAAATTGATCAAAATAACCAGAGTAACACAACTATCATGTGGTGGGGGGCGTGGGACTAGCTAGAGGGTGGCAAGTTATAATTTCCAATGAACTAGTGACAACGACACATCCCTCATTTTATGAACGTATACAACATTTCTTTTGGGGCATAACGGAATTTTACCAGTCAAGCTCTGAGGTTCGAAAGGTTTTTATGATTATGTTTTCGAAAATGATCATAATCTTTTACTCTTGAAAAAAAAAAAAAAAAAAAAAAAAAAAAGAGTCAAAACATGGCACCGTAACTGACAGGTGCTACAGTCTCCATTTGTTTGTCAGTGGGTTTTGGCAGAGAATGCCACTGCTACCCCTCTGGGATGAAATTGGGTCAAGGCAGTTATATATAAGATAAATCAAATACTGCTTGCTAACTCATGCTAATTTTTTGCCAGATGAACTTTGCCTTTTCATGGCAGCATACGCACAGCTGAGGTATGGTGGAAGGATTGCATTTCATTAGAGTGACACACAGAATTTTCTACTTTGCTGTTGCAGAAAATGAGATAAAAAAAAAAAACTCAGGAAAAAACGTATTCATAAATCCAATGCATAATACCAAATATGAGGCCCATTTTTCTGAAATGAGAGACAATTTACACAAAAATCGCAAAGAATGAGCCCAACAAGTGTGGGGTTTGACTTAATATTGACTTGGAATGAGTTGCATGTAGTGGACACCAATTATACAGCTGCAATGTCACGAGGCAAACTTTAAGCATTACCATCCTTTGTGTGTTTTGAAGTATTTGGATGAAACCTTTTTTCAGCCCCCGTTGAAACCTCCTTCCCTCCACTTCACTATTTGCATAAATGTCGCCTACAGGACCCATATTACAACTGAATCCTGCAGAATGGAAATTAACCAACTTTTTTTTTTTTTTTAATCTTGGCTGTTGTGCTGATAAAAAAAATGCTAAACCAACAACAAATAATGGATTCTGTCTCCCATCGCTCTTTGATATGAACGACAAAGTCTGGTATCGAGTAACATTTCACTGGTGCAGGCTTGGGTCAGTCAGCACTCTGATTTTAGTCTCTGCTCTGCTCCCAGCAGCGAGGGACCCCTTTGGGCCTCATCCTGACATCCCGCCCGCCTGCAGACCCATTCCACTGTCTCTCGAAAGTCTTTAAAGTGTGCTTGAAAGGGGGCACTCCTGCCCTGAGCCATTCTCTTGCTTCCTGTTAGCACCTGCTGCAGGTGGAGCAAAAGTCTATCCATTTCAAAGCCTCTGCTGCCAGGTGTAAAGTTATTACTTTGCCCTGCAGGTGGAAACCCCGGCCTCAGACTGGTTTTGACTTAATTCAATGTCAAATATAGGAACTGGTGAAGAAGAAGTGCTCCTATCTGCAATGGGGTGGGGTGGGGTGGGGGGGTGTCGGGATGATTGGAAGTGAAACTGTCAGATTTATTGATGATCTCCTCTTTTTTGAGAAATGACAATAAACTATTTTTGTGGCCCAGGTGAGAATGTACTGCACTGTGGTATTTCCACATACAGTAGAGAGGTGGCTTATTTCAAAAGTATGCTTTACAAGTGTACACTGTTAAGACACATATTTACAAAATTAGGTCTATATGTCATTGGGATTAGTTAGTTACTGTCTAATTCATATTCCAGATTTTTAATACTTCTGAAGGTAGGTGCAGAATTGATGTGTTTTTCCAAAAAGATAAATAGTTATATCAATTTATTTGAAATATATATGCTGCAGGTAAAAAAAGGTTTATTTGCCTGAACCAATTTTAATATCATGAACAAGTCATCTGTGAATGAAATGGCTGTGTTCTGACATTAAGTACAAAGAAAGAATTTCCTGTGATTTGTTTTTATATTGCCCATAATACCACTTTACACAAAGTTATAAAATCTAAACAGTGGAAATAAAGTTTCTTGTTACCGACAAGACTTGCATTAATGTAAAAAGTTTACTCTCAGACACAATATTTCATGGCAGTAAAAAGGAAAGGCTCGGAGGTTACGAGACGCTAAACGACTTTTGAGGAGACGGGGAGAACTCCAAGGGCTGGGTCCCCTGTTCTGCATTATGTGCCGCTGGAGCCAGCTGAATTGTAAAGGGCTGTGAACACTAACAGTAAATGGATATAAAAAGACTAGAACTTCCTTTTTATGGTCCGGTTTCTTGCTGTGAGGTTTGTTTATGGAGGGACTACAAATAAATGAGAGACGGGCTCCAGAAAGAGGGAAAGAGGGTGTGGGGGTGGTCACTGGAACCAGTGACGGAACCAATAGCAGCACGTAGCTCTGAAAGAGGTGAAAGACGTGAACAAATGGAGGCAACAATACTAAACATAATCTGCCGGTGAAGAACACCAGGGCAATCACAGCCCTGTAAACCTGATTTATATAAAGGGTAATAAAAAAACAAACAAACCTCTTTATAGGACACCGGACAATTCAGAAGGGTTTTTAAGAGCCTTTCCTTGGGAAGCTTTCAGTAGGTGTGACTGACACTATTACTATGAGAGGCAAACTCCCTCTACTAGAGGGGCCAATAAAAACTTTAATTAAATTGGTTCCTGAACAGACAAAACTACCGTCTGACAGCATGAGACATACAACGAGGGGGTTATTTTCCAAACAGTCAATCCAGCGTGAGGGCATGCTACACACTTATTTTCAACGAGTTCAGCTAATGCTGTATTATGCACTTTTTTTTTCTATGAACAAAGACCAATTATGTCTGACATGGATGTGGCTTTTCCAAATTCCCAGGAGCAATGTTCAAAGCTTATGTTGTTCAGTGCTCCAAGAGAATTTGTTGAACATACTGGTGAGTCAAATTTAATTGACTGATAGGATGAGAAATTCAGCTGATAAGGTTATCAACTTAGAGATGTATCCACAATAAAATAATACAATTCAAGTTGTATACACTCAGAGATTTCTAAAATAATAAGTTAATTCCTTGTAGTAAAAAAAAAAAAAAAATCACATTCTTCATCTTATCCAAACTTTCTGAACCAAACAATCTTTTTCATCATACTCAGTCAGCCCATGAGATTGGGAAGCCTGCACTTCAAAACTGACATGGAGCAGCATCGTGATTCAAAGGTCATTTGCAAAGGGCTGCTGCAGTAACTCATGGTAATGACCGCCATGCTTTTTAACCCTCTCACTGAGAGGTTACACGTTAGCGTCTTTCCACCCTGGAGTGAACCCCGCCATGAGCCACGCACTACTGTAGAACCCCATTTTAACACAGACGTTGCAAGAGAGTTTAAACGTATATATAGATAAGATAGCTATATACAGGATAATTCACAAATAAAAGCCCCTCTTGATCAGTGCTTTGAACGTTTTCGAACACAGCCCACTTCATTCTTAAACATAACATACATGTTGTAAACATGTTCTACTGTGAAAATGTGTATGTGTGCACAAGGCTTTTTAACCCTGGTCAGAAATGTAAACTCGTAAACGGGATCTGCCAAATCGGCTGACTAAAATAATGCGCTTTTCTCTGGCAGTGGAGGCGTGTGCTGGGTCCCCCCTCCCCTCCTCACTGCCAGGAAGAGCCAGCAAGCCCCAGCCGCGCCCCCTCCCTGACCTCTACCCGCAGCCCTCCATAGCTCCGAGGGGAAGAAAAAGGATCCGTGTGCAACTGCAGGGGAAACTCAACACCGGTGTCATTTTCCTGCCACCTTTTTTTTTTTTTTTTTTTTTTAAACCGCAATCTCACAAATCCCTAAAAAACTGCAGCAAAGAGAGGTGGCTCACACTTCTAACGCTTAATTACGTGGTGTGCATGACATGTCTCCCAAGATCATAAAGGTATACTGTGATGTCATCTGGACAGAAGATGGTGAGGATGGGAAATCCGTGAAGGGCAAAGTAGAACCTTTTTCTGGATTTCTACAATTCAATGTATTAGTTTTTTATATTCCAAAATGAGTTCTCATTACAAAGAACTGTCTTGTAAGAATAAATTATGTGTGTGCATTTTTTTAACTCATACATTTTATTATGCATTTTATGTTTGTTTTCATTTGGTTACATTAGTATTTTCAAAGGTTTCTTTGCTCTGTCAAGTCTTTAAAACATCTTTAGTCAAGTCAAATGTTCTGTTTTACTCTGTTTTAACCATCCGCATCATTTTCAAGCACTGAAATTATTAGTAGTTATTTCTCTATCAAATCTCTATTCTCTAAAATGTCTGTTATTTATTATTAGTTATTACATTAATTCTACATGGAATTATGGTGATGAACTCAGCATGGAGACAGATCACACACTGACAGGTGTCCTTGTGGAAACGTGAAACAGACAGACCTGCTCTGGTGGGAGTAGGATCGAACTGGGAAGTCCAAAGAGGTGAGGCACGCTGAAAGTGAAGGACGTGCTGTGTCTGCCGTGTGGTCAAAGTTTCAGAGGGTCAGTGGACACAGGGCGGATGTAGGTGCAAGAAACATATAGGAAACAACGAGAGCATTCAAGACAGTATGCTCACCTTGTCCTTGGGCAGGCTCGTCTACTAACCAGCTGACAAAAATGTCTGATATGAACTGATCAACTTATCATATGGACGTCAGACTTTCCTATACACACTCTGAGGGCAGTGGAAAAAAAACTGGAAGCTTTCCTTGAAATGCAAGTTTTCATGTGATGGAAATTATTAAAGATACTTCCCCAGCTGAAACAGAGAGCTGATCAGGCCTTATCAGCAATTTGGTACTGATCGTGTTTTGATTCTGCACAATGAGCATGTTAAATTGGTGTTGCTGCATCAGAAATGCATGCATGTCATTGGTTCTCCGAAACCACCAACTGTGATGTCATGGAATGCACATGGCAGAATGTGGGAAAATGAGACAAACAAAAGTTTAAATGATCGGCAATGAAGCCCCACTTCAGAAAGCCGTTTCAATTGCTTACTGCCATCTTTACCTCACTAATGACCATTGATGCAGACAGAGGGGGCAGAAATAATGAATCAGGGCTTTTCTTCTCCAGCTCTCCTTAGCGTTTACACCCAGTTAAATCTTCTTGATTTTAAGCCAATTGTTCCAGGTCACTTCCTTAAGATCTTAAACAAAAGGACAATAAGGTGCAAAACAATGTCAAGTATGTCGCTGTCATAACAAGGCTCACTAATACCAGCATACCATTTCAACAGGGTGTGGAGACACAGCTGTATCAAAGCACTGGAGACCCTGAGACTTTTATTTTCAAGATATACAATTGGTTGAGATGCCCCCTGATCCATCATCAACGGAATTTGACCACAGTCCAAACTCTTGGTGCAGCAGCTTCAAAGCTGGGCTCCTAACCAGAGGTTTGTGTGTTTGACAACCAGGTGGGGCACTGCAGTTGTAGCCAGCAGCAAGGTACTTAACCCAATTTCTTTTGTAAATATCTGCAGAATAAATGGATAATATACATAGCTGCAAAGCTATGCACATAAATAATTGCAGTCTTAGTGAAAATATTTAACGTGTTGGCTTCAGACTGTGCAAACCTGTGGAAAACCAATTCAAAGCAACTTCTGATCATATTGCAAACAAAAAGCACAAGTACCATACTGTGCATCGTACCTAACCCAACATATCCTGATTTGCTTCAATAAATGCATAAATGGGTATGTCACAATAGAGCTATACAAGTACCACAGCTTAAGATTGTGTGCTACACAAATAATTGTATTGACTTGCCAATAATTTGTCACAGTTAAGTGCTTTTTTGGTTTGATAAGCACTAAGTGCTTACTTGAAATAATTTAATGAACAGGAACCTAAAAGGGGAATTTTACAAATTGCTCACATTCTGGGATCAGCTTTAAAGTGGTTCATGCTCACCTCAGCCTGAGAGTGCCCGGCGCCACCCATGCCAGTCCATGAGCAGGGAGCTGTCCTGGCAGTCTTTCTTTTGTTTGAAAAAGTTTGAAGCCCACCCACCCCCGCTGCCCCTGAGCGGTTTCAGCCACACACTGGCAGAGTGATAGACTGGAGAGACTCAGGGTCATCCCAATCCTTTGGGTGTAGGGAGGGGAGTTGCTTATTACTCAAGGTCACCATCTGGAACCAACTCTGACCCCATGACAACAGGACTCAAAATTCAGAGCTTTTGTATGGCCCCTATCAATCTATTTGATACCGTCTTAAATCACCTGTTAACTACCATCCATAAAGAGTAAGGCACGTCGTAATTATGTTCAGCAGAGCCTATGAACAACGAGCTGCCTTCTCCCTGTCAGGCATGTGTTCTCCTTGTATGTATCAACCATCAGCAAAGAAGTGCTCAAATTATGGAGAACATTTCACACATGACTAAATGCATGGCACTTCAGCCCATGGTCAACATTTTCATTGTGGTCATAGGCACAGATCATATAGGTGACACAGTGGAAACAACTTTATAAGAAACTGTTTGAAATAAGTTTTTACCCTGTTGTAAAAAGCAGATTTTTATTATGTTTGGTATGCAGCTCTGTCATATTCAGCTAGATGTGGATTGGAATTCACAGCTTGGGTCAACATGTCAAAGAACATTTTAATCTTTGGCAACTCATTTGCTTGTCACTGAATATTTACAGACCCTCAAAAAAAAAAAAAAAGTAATCATAATGAACATATTGAGCATGCTTTTTCAATGGGTGAACCATTCAATTAACTGATTAACTGAAGAGAATTCTTAAATTCTATGATAAATGCATCTCATGTCAGCTGAAGGTACAGAGGGTCACAGTAGCCAGTTGCATCACCCCCCCCCCCCCCCAAATGAGACAAAAATGCAGGAAGCTACTGTTCAATGATCTCCAAAGACAATGCTAGCATTTCGTCCATTTTTAAGTATTATAGCAGAGTACGAAAAAGGGATATGGTCTACAGATGCAATACGGCACATTACAGAACTAATGTGCAAAGTGGGTAAGTTAACCCAGAAATTGCTAACTGGTCAACATTTTAGGACTACTTCTAACTTGTAGGTGACATATGAAGGAAGCAAGACATTTTCTTGATTGTATCTCTGCATCCTCTACCCAAGGAGACAATTTCATGCAGAAATGTTTCTTTCAGGGTCCTGTGACAGGAGATCTGCGCATGCACACATGCACACACACACACGAGAGGGAGAGGGGAGTCCTGCTAAACATCCTACTGAATTGATGTTTACCTTAGAGGACTATTTCCTCTCACTTCATTAAGCACCAAACCCTTGCCTTCATGTCTTCTCTCCGCTGTACATTTTGCAGAGGAATAATAAAATAAAATTCAGTTACTTATTTCTAAAGAAATAGTATGTAACCAATTTCTCAAAAACCCAGCCCCAACATAGTTTCCCACAGACAGCAGACCTCCTTCAACAGCATAGAATACCCTAACCTCAGAACACCCACTTTTATGCTGTGGATAATTTGATGGAGATCAGGTGTGGAGGAATTAACAAATGAAAGCACGAGAGGCACATGCATCCAATCAACACGCAATGAGTACACATTTAAACCGTTAAGTTGGAATGATGGCTGGTTCACAAATAACTAGAGCGACGAAAATCAGTACCGTTCCATACCTTTTAATACAAACATTTGCACTCATAACGAGGCGCTGATATGCACAACTTGAATCATGAATTAACTTACTCATGAATCATGAATAAGTTAATTGTTTAAATAACCTGGGAGCAGATAAGGCTTTCAGCTTCACAAATTTTGGAGGCTGAAGGTGAAATGAGACCAGGTGAAGATGGATTTCATTGAAGCATCTGACCATTTTAAGTGCTTGAGTTAATGACGCTGATTAATGATAAACCAGCATTGCCACTAATGAGGGCAATGGAGGTATCTGACACACAGGCCTTGCTCTGGGGAGAGACATATGAGGTTCTGCGCTTTTTCCTTCATCTTTTTTGGCTGCACACATGGTGTGAACAACAGACCTGAACTTGTTTCTTTCTTTCTTTTTTTTAAAGTTTATGGCTTGCTCATGCTTTCATGCTTTGCCTCACACGCAATGAGGTTTGGAGGAGTTTATGACCCACACATTTTCTAACGCAATTTGTTTTTTAGCGCAGAAGTGACATCGCTCTAACATTGGCGGGTCAAGGTCCCGTAAAACATTCTCCTCGCATTCATGACCATATGCTCTGACTTGGGTGCCCCAATGTCCAGCCCCCCATATCTTTGTACAGCTGGAAATACAATCATAATCATACCCACATTGAGGAAGTCACGGGCAGCTTGCTTTCCCTTCCACAGATGATGGAACATGTGCTGGATATTTACAGATCCAGAACACGTGCGTGCTTCACAGCGTTCCACAGAAAGCGCAAGCAAAAACAGGGATTTGTTTTCCTCTATGGCTGAATGGTCAAAAAAAAAATGGTACAAATAGTTCAAGGATGGATTTTCAGTCTGATCACAGAACTTTTAACTTAGGCCATGCTGACTTTGACAGTCAGTGACTGCACTTGCATTCAGGAAACAGTCAGAAAAGGCTGATATTCCTAAAATGGGAACTCTGAAAGAGTATTCTAGACACACAGCCTTTCAGATTTGATGCAGGATAAATGCACAGTGTTATAGATGCTACACTTTGTGTAAAGAAGATTGTAAGGTTCTAAAGGTAAAGGCTTGCTTCTCAGAGGTGAAACCCAGCCACAAAGCACAATCATTTTAGCCATACAGAGGTGCCTTTCCTGTTAAGAACAAAAGACAGAAGCCATTGAAGCAATAACTTCTCCCCTTTCCCCTAGGACCCTGGAACAGAATTACTGTGGGTTGTTTTGTTTTCAGGGGCCATACACATTTTGTTGTCTCATCTTTCATTCACATATATTCATAGAGCTGTTAAATTCAACATTCCTGTCAATTCCAAAAGCATGGATGTGCCACCACTGTTGTTGTTTTTTTTTCTCCCTGTAGAGGAAAATAGAGTCGAATGAACTGGAGGGTTTTCATTGAGTGTCCTGCATGCCGTAGTAACCAGTGTGATTTACTGAACGTCCGTTGTCTGGCTGAGGTAACCAGCGAGCCCCTCCGAAGAACATTTGCATTTGAAATAACCTCTGACAAAGACGGAATGAAAGGTATGCTGGGATGAGGGTGGAGGAGGTGGGGAGAGGAGGTGGTGATGGTGGTGGGGGTGCGGGGGGGGGGGGGGGGGGGTGGGGGTGCGGAAGGAATGCCAAATGGAGGAACTGGGCTGTCATCGTCAGGAAGTGGGTGAGGAATGAGGATCTCCCATTGGCGGAGGAGGAGGAGAACACTGGGCAGATGGCACTAATTGTGCGGCACCTCCTGACACCGAGGCCCTTCACACATACCACACATACTGAATAAGACGTTCCGCAGCTCCTGGGGGTTGTCATATCAGCACTCTGCTCCTTTACGGCGCAGCCAATAAAACACTGTTAAATATCACAACCAGCGTGACTGTTGTTGGCCAGATACTGATAACAAGCACAATGGTTTTGAGTGAGCTTGACTATATACCCAGCTAACTCAAAATATTTTCTGATAGTGTTGTTGTCTACGCTTGAATTGCTCCATAGGAAACTTCTGTCGGAAATTGGTTGTAAATGAACTTGTTTTTATGATATGTGATATATGATTATGTGATAGTGGTCACCACACTTTGAAAGGGTTACTGTTAATGCAAAGCCAAAATAAGATGGTCAAAGTAAATCTATCGTAACTGATCGCTGTGAATGATATTACTTGATAAATAAGATGCGCCTTTGTGATTTGTTTATTTGTGTTTCACTATCATGTGAGAAAATGAGAAGAATACAGCTTTGTTATACCCATTAATTTCAAATGATAAAAAATAAAACAAAAACAACTGCGTGCACTGATTTATTCTTGCAATACAACACATTGGAAAACTGAAAAACCCATATGAAACAGAAGTAAGAAAAAATCAAATTAAATGAGAGAAAGGTTCTCCTAGTGAAGAATTATTTAAGAGAGTCATGTTTAATACAAACCATCTGGTGGGTATAAGAGGAGATCTGGGGGGGGGGTGTGAATCAGGAACTGTAAGCACTCCAGGAGGGTTTCTTTCGCTCTGTCAAGGAAGCACATTCCTCATGGCAGGCTAATTTCTCTAATTACATTTGTGTTAAATAGCTGCCAGATGACTACACCGGGAAGTCCAGAATAGCCAAACAATACCTTTCCCATTCCATCATAAAGAACTGTCCTTTAAACAAATGAATCATCGCGCTTCCCTTTTTATAAATTACAAAATAGGCGCTGAAATTACCAGCGCACATAACCACAAGGCCCTTACCGCACATTTTCAAAACACTGGTAAAAAAAAACATAGGGGCAGCCTTTAGTTGGCCACATGGGCATAGCCCCTTGTGACCGTATTGAGCGTCTGCACCTCGGAGGAAGATATATAACTGCAGGAAGCTGTCTGCACTCATTCAACGATAGACTTTGCTTCCCAGGAAATGTTTTAGACAGCCTGCACTGTGAATGTGCACACAGGCCGCCTCAGGAGGTCGAGTGCAGAAGATTTGCTTCCTATTGAAAGCAGTTGGATTTTTTTTTTCTATTGTGATAGACTTTTATAGTTTCTTTACATTTTTACATTTCTTTACATCTTTAGATTTTTATACCTTAGTGTAAAATTTAAATAAACTTTCTATAGGTTGGATATTGCTAGCAGTTAGCAATTTAGGGCATATTACTTTTGGCTATATACAATATGACCATAGTCCTCCAGTAAGATCAGGTAAGTGGCCTTTGCATTATGCTGCTGAGCTCCAAAATCCTTCCCAGCATTCTGTGTGCAAAGCTACAAAGCACAGTGGGAAATGTAGTTTATTAACATGTAACAGCTCTTTTCAGTGCACACAACAATTTTCTAACTGCCACAAAATAATTACAGTCATTTGAGATCCTACTGCCAGTCAGAGAGCTTCCATGAGTGTCTGTAGTTTGGTTTAGGGCATTACAATTGACAGATCATCTAAAAGAATGTACGCCCATTTCTTTATCGGGAGCAATGTTAAACTTAACTTCATTAGCAAAGATAGCATTCAACATACAATGGCCATGAAAGTAGTTTGTCCTTATTCAATTATTCTTATTGATGCAATGTTTCCACATGCTGGTATTTCTGGGGTCAACACGGAGGAACCATTTCCTGAGATGGAAAATTATTTGACATTTTCAGACTTATCTTGGATCACCTCCACTCTGCTCCTTAAACAACATAGCCATGTGACTTTCATGTGTCCATTGTGAAACATGATACATGACCACAGAGGCCAACTGAACAAAATGATGATCTCAATATACTTTAATGTGCGTGCTGTCCCATGCCTGACCCAAATAGCAAGTGACATCATTGACCATCAAAAGTACAACTGCTTCTTCCTGTACTTTGTGCCTGTAACAGAATATAATCTGCTATTATAGAATAGCATCGTCCCTCAAGTTGCTTGTAACTTGTGAGCTAGGAAGTACACTGTAGCATAGTATAATATTCATTTTTTTTGCTGGACAAAATAGCAAGGTGTTTTCTGGGAAATCATGCTTGGGGTTTATGCATGATAAAGGTTTATGTTATTACAAATTCCCACTCCCCCAGCACCAAACAGCTGGTTGAGATCAGAGACCGTACCTCAGTGAGGTTCTCAGAAGATCGCTGACGTGATCAGGGACGGCCGCCTCCCAAAACCAAGGTGTCAGGATTGTGGTGGTTTCCCGGCCCGCTCCTAAACACCCTCTGCCTCATCTGCCAGCCACCCTAAACCTGCCCCGTGGTGTTTTCTCGGGGGCTGTGTGTTTAAGCGTAGCCTGGCGCTCGGAGATTTATAACCAGAGATGTTTAGAGCAGGTGGTCGCGTTTTGTCTCTCCTTTGCTTCCTCCGTGGCAAGGGCGCTGTGGAATGGGCCCGGCTAATTAGAGAAGTCCGGGGGGAAATGAATGCTCGGCACAGCTGCGGAATGGAATTTCGTTATGATCTGTCAGCGCGGCCCTGATTGGCCTGACAGCCCTAATCCTCCCAGATGTTCCGCATTATCCCCGCGAGTGCATGACTGCGACTCGCTGGCCGGCTAGGGGAGCGACGGCCGCGGCTTCGGCGCACTGCGTAAACAAGCTTCTCAGGATCCTCCCCCTCCCCCCTGGGGGTCGAGGGATTTAAGCCGCTTCCTGAGCGGGGATCCTCCGGTGTCTGAGAGACCGGGTGCTGCCGTGCATGGACTGTGTCGGCGAGAGGCGACGCGCCTTCACCCGTGACGCTCTGGACGAGGAGATACTCTACAGCGCAGCAGCCCTGCCGGCTTTGCGATGCCGTTAACGTTCCATTCCAGCTTCCACTCTCTGTGTGTCGTTCTAAAATCTCTGTCTCAGTGTCAGCTTGCCTGAATCAGAGGCCCGCTATTTCCACATTGGTGTATACAGTAATAGCTTCACACTCATATTGTGAGTGCAGGCCAATACTTCTACAGGAGCTCACACAAGTTAAGAAATAATGGGAATCAGTGTTCATGCAAGTGTTGTGCATGGCGGTGCGATGCCTGTATGATTTTGTATTCTTATTATGAAGTCACAGTGGGGTTATGTTGTGCTTGCTTCACATGTGTCACTGTGCATCAAGAGTTCCTTTGTTTTTAAATTGGGTTTCCTTCCATTATTCCCACAGTTGTTGCCCTTTCCCAGACCATCGGTCATACCCTGTCCCCAGCTTTCCTTTACTAATGTGTCCCTTTAACCCCTACGGTTCTCATGTTAGCCACCTTTGACCTTTTCCTTGTACTTATGCAATAGGTTTCCAACGGGCCACATCACTGAAACTCTCCTTCTGACCCTCCTCGTGAAATAGATGGACAAGTAGAACAGCTGCATGTATCTCTCTCTCTCTCTCTGTCCACCCCCCTCCCCTCTCTGTCCCTCTGGCACAGTGAAAACAAGGCCAACAAATGGTTAAATTTTTCCTGTTCAATGCTGCTGTTTTCTTAAAAGCAGAATTCAGTGAAAGATTAAATCTTTAAACGCTCCCTTTCTATTTGTGCTTTGTCTGTATCATTATACTAATATTATTATAATAATACTTGCACCTCAAAATAGCTTTGACACAATTATGGTTTCAGGGAAATCACCTGGCTTAAGTATGTAAGATCAAGACTGAAACAGCGATTAAATGAAAGAGGAATTTGCATTTCCACAACGAGTCTCTCTCTCTGAGTTTCCCTCCAGTCTGAAATCCCTGTACAATAACCCCATTAGCATGCTCTCTTGTGTTTCTGCTTTTCCTTTATTCAGATGGCCTATCGCTACTGACAGGGCACATGAGGGCGTCAAAAGGGGCCTGTCAGAACCCCATTGTGTCACGCTGAACATAAAGGCTCTCACCAGCTCTCCTCTTTCCTCTCGGCCGAGGGGACCCGGCCAGGGAGAGTCTGGGCGGGAGGAGGTGGCTGTTTGTGTCACGTCTGTGAGTGACGCGCAGTATGCAAAGGGTCTCTCCATGCAGCAGGTCTCTGCTTGCTGGTGTAAAACTGCTGCTCCCACTTTAGGGATTCAATTTAGAAAATTGCTTTGATTTATTTGGAGTTGGGACAATTTGCCAGTTGTTCACAATGAAACTCCCTGAGAACGTAATATTTATTTCTTGTGCATTTGTCTGGACGAGGTATACTTTTTGTCATAAATCAAATCTGAATGAAGTGATTCAGATGTAAATGAATGAGTCAATGAGCATGGCCAAGCATTTATTTATTTTTTTTTTAATTGAGATGAAGTTTTTCATAAAAGTTAAAAGACAATATATTTTGGGGCTCCTGAGTGACTCAGTTGGTGAAGTGCTTATCTTGAGAGCAGGCTGAGCCAGATGGCCCATGCTTGATCACCAGCCAACAGCAACTGGGCGCCCTCAGTGGAGGAACAAATTGGTTGTATTCCTCCTGGGATCAGGTTAGGTACGTTTGCCAGCATTTCCTTGTCTTGCCAGTCTCAGGGATCATGGGATTCAAGCTAGTGCACTATGGAACTTGTAGTGTAGTGCAAAAAACAGCACTTAGCTGCGTGCTAGTGTATTGAAGGATTGCGTTCATCTTACTTCAGTGCTCCTGTATGCATACAGAGACTGTTGCCGTGAGGTGAGTTTAGTGCACGGTCGGTGATTTGGGATGAATTGGGAAAAAAAAAGATGATTCATTCAAGTCATGTATTTTCAATCTTCTGCTTTAAACCTTGGGAGCCTCATTGGACCCGGCTTGCCTACAGTTTACAGTGTAAGCACATTCCACAGAGCTGTGTGCTCCCAGGTGCTGAGTTTAGTCCGTCAAACACTTCAGAATGATGGATCATATTTATAACAAAGAGGTCACAGGAATTAAAAAGACTGGGTCACATTTACAATTGTTACCATTAAGTGGAAAGCTTGATGCTGGTACTCAACTCTAAGCAAAGCAGCATTAAAGCCTTTTGAAAAGCGCCTCTAGGTTTTTTGTAGGAGGCATGACTGCCCAAGATGATTGGGATGAGTGGTAGAGATTATGGAGGATGATATACTTTTAAACTGCCACCTGCAAATAATATCAGCAATCAAATATTTTAAGTTTAATCAGTGATACTGTTGCTGCATGACTGGTTCATAGGGACTATCCACCTTTTGGTCAGTTTTTCTAATTCATACATTGCCTTGCACAGGGATGTTTGGTTACCATTGCTGAAAAAGCATAGAGGAGAATGCATTTTTCCTTCAGTAATCTCCCAGCACAGGAAAGAGTAATATCTCTACTGAAAGACATAAGAGCGCTGCAGAGCCAGACTGTACCTCTCTCAGTGCCAAAGCTGCATCACATCACATTCACTCCACTGACCTACCGTTCAAGCATGCTGACAGCTTATGTTATATGTTTATTTAATAAAAACTTACTGGAATGAAATATCCTTCATTGCAACCACAGCCAACATCTTATAATTATGATAATGGTTTATTCTGCGGTTGTTACACTTTCCGTTTCCGTTTTAATTGGGTACCTGCTCTGTTGAGCATGCTATAGTGTGCATTGCTTTTTCGAGTTGACAGTACTTTTTATTCTGTATTGCTCAGCAAGTTGCCCTAGATACTGTTTTCTGGAAAATACATAAATACTGATGAAAGCCAAAATTAAACATGTTCACTATTTCCATAAAATATTGCAGTAGTTTGCTGTAACTGAAACAGAAACATTTTTCTCTGAAAAATATTAACAAAAACAGCTACTATCTATCTGCATCAAGCATAGCAATGTTCTATCGCTCAACAGATGCAGTATACATATATATTTGCAGTATACATACAAATATTTTCAGGCAGTACTATTTTTCATGTACTGGGTTATTAATGGAGGAATATAGAGTTTATTTAATGTTTCCACTATGGAACTGTTGGTTGTTTTCAGAGAAACCTGATCCGCTGGGACGATATGTCTGGAGAAGTTATACTATAGCAAGGTGTAATGATATATAAACATTCCTAAGCCTTCACTCCAGTTTCATCATACACACACACACACACACACACACACACACACACACACAGAGTTTGCATTTCAAAAGCCCTCTGTTGACAATAGGTATGGTTTCCATCTTGCACAAGATGTAACCTATTTAATTTATATTAACTTCACTTAAGTAATGGAGTTGAAGCACAGGTATCTCTCAGGATAGAGCTGAAGCATCCTTCCCAGGACATCCCTCGTGTGTGTGTGTGTGTGCGTGCATGTGTGTGTGTGTGTGTGTGCGTGTGTGTGCGCGCATCATTGAAAAATGACCAGGTTACTCATACTATGGCTTGCTGTGTAGGTTAGCAACAGTAATTAAGGAAATAAACAAAAACCCAAACCATTTTACTTGAAGAGGATGACTACTATTCTTTCAAGGATGAACATTCTGTAATTTAAAGCAGTTTTATAGTGTGGCCCCAGATCTTGTCTCAACACAATAGAGACGCCATTGACAAACCTGAAAGCCCCAAGGAAGAAATAAAATACTTAGCTACTGTACGGAGTGCCCACAGAAAGGCCTTTTTATCTGGAAGAAGAATAGAATAGCACATGACAAAACTTGAATGACTTGGGGTAGAAAGGAGGGAGGTAGGTTACTGTAGGTTTTGCACTGAGAAAGATTTATTGAATTATTTTGTGGTGATGAGTGTGACAGGATTTTGTCGAGACTCATACTTTCATCAATTTTAACACATCCGGATTCACACTTCTCAATGGGCCAATGAGGCACATCCACTAATTGCGACTCCAATCGGTTTGACTTTAAAAAAAAAAAATTAAAAATTAAAGTGGTATGAAAAGCATGTTACAAAACAAGGTGCACGCTCTTTCTTTGTATAAAACTCAACTCAAACAGTAAAAGGACACACTGCATACCAGCGCTGTTTGGAAGTAGATACTTTGGTTCAGTGTAATTATGATGTGGAGGGAACAGGGCTGTAGGCCGTCACCTGCCTTCATGCAGAGACAAATGATAACACAATGGCCACCTTGTGGTGGAGGCTGATGAAGGATCCACGCAGGCCTGTCAGGGGGGTGATGGCAGCTGCCGGCACAGCCAGCTGTTCCGGTCCCTCCCCTGTGCTGAAGGTGGGCCTGGGGCTAAATCACAGGGAGAAGAGAGCGACTGCCTCATATCACGTACACCGTCGCCGTGTGTGAGTGTTGAGCTGGGGCCAGCGAAGCTTGCAGAAAGAAGGAGTTTGGGAGACGGGCTGTTAAGCGCCAGCGGAGGAAAACCGCAGTCGCACCGAGGCCACGGTGATGATGTCGTTTTTTCCATCGCTCGTCAGCGGGTCATGCTGCAGAGAGGCGATGGAGGAGCAAGCATCAGGAATGCTTAATGAGCATGTATCAACAAACACCGACCTCACTTTGCACTTTTGCCACCTCTGAATGTTTCAGTGCTCAATTAATCCCTATTTCTTTTTTCAATAGAGTTCAATGTCGGAGCTGCACAAAAGTTGAAAAGTTGAACGGAACATTGCGCAATCCAACATGTGCGCATTATTTCATTAATGTGACAAGTAATAAACTACAGAGAGCATGCACTGAACTGACACGTACCTCTCATTAAGGCTCCGTCTGCAGGCTTGGGAGACAATTTTGAGAGCACGCAGTTAAGCCGGTTGTTCTGAAGCCACAATACACTATGCACAGCATTATCAACACCTCCCTAAGTACCACCTCCAGCTAAAAGAGAAATAACATGGCTGTCTTTCCTCTTGCAGGGCCAAACATGCTGGTTTTGGACCGGGTTCAATATTCCTTTGATTCATAAAGAAAAGGGGAAGTGAAACAAAATCACCCTTTGACAGCTGGCAGAGTTTATATGTTTTTGCTCTCCATGCCAGTAAAAAGTTCTCTTTGGGATCTGTCACGGATCCTCAAAGCGCTGCTTGTGTCAGTCATGTCAAACTCGCTCCTGGTGATGACATACGTTACCTGAAGCAATGTAACGAGTTTACTAAACCACTGCTGGAGAGGAAATGGAGGCCCCGAACAACAGGGACTGAGCTGCAGCTGTCCAAGAGACCCGCTCCACCCCCTAACTCCAGATGACTGTTGCTGTGGTTACTGGCAAGGACAGGCTGGAGGTTCTCTGATCAAAAAAAAAAAAATTATTGTATGAATGACTCTACATTCACAACACAAACATACACTTTGACGGGGCCAGCTGGCAGCGGCTCGGAAAGGAATGGAAGGCAATGTTAGAGAAATTAATTAGCTTTTTAATGATATAAAGAGATCATTTCAGATCTTTTCTGCCTGGACACATTTTGCATGACATTTATAATGTCCCCCGAGGAGTCTTGATCCATCAAGAAAACAGACAGCAGTCAGTGACCGCATGTATGTGGAAGAGTCACTGTCTGAATAATTCTCCATTCTGTCCGCCATCAAAGTTGTTTAGCAAGATCTGCTGACAGGAAAAGGATGCACCGTGCCGGAGGTTTTCTGTGTGACCCACAGCAAGTGTGTACAGAAAACAAGACATCATCAGAATTTCTTTATGTATACCTGTCCCGGTCCGGATCAGAGAAACGCTTCGCTGGAGGAACAGTGCAAACGGCAGGGCCTGTGCAGGAGGCTGAACACACCCACACTCTGCATAGCAGGCTGCAGCACACTCAGCAGTAGACACGGCATGTATTAAATCACGTAAGTGGGAGTGCTCTCAAGAGGGGAGAGCGTTGCTCCCTGGTGGTGTGTTCCGTAAAAACAAGCACCCGTGCTACACGTAAGGGCACAGAGAGTTAGGCCGGGTGCTTCGTTCGTCATAATTTGCATCGGATTCTCAGAGCGCGTGCGTCCGTCGAAAGCATCAGGGCGCAACGTTGTGTCCATATTCCTATATATCAATGATGCAGCTTGTTCTCTCTGTCCAAAAAGTTGCGCAACCCAAAGATCAGTGAAGATGGTCAGAATTCAGTGCAGAACGACACCCACAGATGGGACCCCTCAATGAATTGGTCAAACTTTTTACATCAGTCAGAAAAGGCAACCGAGGTCATGCATCCTTGGTTTGCGAAGCCTATGCATATTCCAGCCCTAACGCAGGTGTGGGTCAGAGCAGACCCCCTCTTTGTAATGAGAGTAAGCAGGTCATGAGGGATACAGACAGAAACACTCAGGGCTGGCGAATGTGGTATTGCCACCCAGATCGATCGTTTGAATCACTGAAACACTGAAACAAAGATGCCCATGCCCCACTACTGCCCATGAGTAGAAGGGTAAATGTACCACCCCAGTTTTCAACATGGGCACATTTGCAGTAGAGATGGAGAGTACTTCAGGCAGTAGTGTACTTAAGTGAATGATTTTTTTTTTATCAATAATTTCCAAAATACAGTTACTAATAAAAAGAAATGGTAAAATACCTAAACTTTCATACTTACTGATGATTGAGAAAAAAAACAAAAACAAAAATTGCTGTTTCTGGTAGGAAAATAATTTTCAACAGGGGCCTTTCCCTCTATTAGGTGTGGACAAAGAGAACAGACACAGCTTGTATCCGTGAGAGAAGGACAGATTTCTGGTGGAAATCCAGAGGGTGATTTAATCCTTGTCTCCTGAGGTATACAAATAAAATTTTATACCAGGAGAATATTGTAGCTGTATGTCATTCCCCTCCTCTGTGCATGAGATGTATGTATTAACACACTAGATCATTACTGGACAACTGCAGGCAGAAAATGGGCTCTATGGCCATTGGGCTGTGAGGGGACACACGTGCAAGAGGATTTCTGAGGACATTGTTTCCTTATTCTTAGATGGAGTGAAGCCAGGTGCTCAGAGTTAATCGATATAAATTGTCTGTCCTTGAATGATTTTAGTGGATGTGTTAGCAGATGGAAACTTTCTTGGCATATGGTATATGAAGTGCATGGAGCTACCCTATTGTTTGCGTATAAGGAACATGCTTATACTTCGAAAGCAGGCTAAAGTAAGATGTGGCAAGGAAAAAAAAAATTCCACACCTTGGCTGTAATGCAAGAAGGCACTAACGGCACAATACGTCCTTTTTCATACCCCTTACCTATTGCACGTTGTAATAAACACTTCAGCAATATTTAAAAAAGGATAAATATATATTCATGACACAAGAATGCTTTTTTTTTTTTAATTCACGGAAGACCCACAGACAGCTGAAGGGCATTGCTAAGCTATTTGAGAACACATTGTGTTTTCATGAATGGTCTGACACTTAATAACAAGACAACAGAGGAGAGTGTGACGGGTACACGGAATTTTATTTACAAGCCTGTAAATATAATATAATATAATATAAAATTTACAAGCCTGCTGAGCTTTTTCCTGCACTTTTACTTTTGTTTTTGGCAGTAAATGGATACTTTGACATCACAAAACAACACGTGGAGGCAACACATGTAGGAATACAGCATTTGCCTGAATGATCATACTGTAGACCATCATGTTATCATCATGTTAAGCATCTGAGCACAAACAATATGGTGACTATGAACCAGGACCAGAAGCTGCTCAGACCCTCTTGGTGATGGTTTTGGAAATGGCGACACCTCTGTGTGATGAGTGCCAAGGATGGGTTGCCCTGATATTTTCTTTTGATGCCAGCAATCAAAACAGTGCTAGCACTCACAACAGTTGGAATGCATGAACTTTGACTAATCTTAACAGCCAATGCAGTAAATATTTATTGGTACTATTGCTATCTCACACTCACATTGGCTATAAAAATAATGATAATAATGAAAAAAGAAAAAAGTTCCTTTTTTTTTCTTTTTTTTTTAACTGAATTGAATGTAGCCCCTCCACAGCCCTCCCAAACGTGAAAGTGCAATGCAACGGCAGCTCACCAGGGCAGGCAGGAACGTATCCCTTTCTCTACCTGTCATCACACTCCCTGCCCTATCTATGCCCCTGACTGCAGCTTTTACAAATGGCTGACACCAGGATACCGTGGCGCACAGCGCGGGAGGGTGGTTTTGTGGATATGGCTGTGCGCAGATCCAGAGCCGTATGACTGAAACTCGACACACAGCCGATAGAACATTTACATTGCATTTACATTTAGTCATTTGGCAGATGCTTTTATCCAAAGCGACTTACATGTGAGGCAGAGTACAACACAAGCAAAAGCCATACAAGGAGACACAATATTAAAGTGCTGCATGACCATGTTTCAATAGTTGGCCAGACAAGGTAGAAGCTAGCTGGTAGGTGCATTACCCCATGACACACAGAACACAGTGCAGTGGGTGGACATTTCAGATGTTCTAACAAAACTGACACCAGAATGTGAAATATGTAATAAAGAAATGCGGACACAAAGAATAAATGCAGACACATTATTGCAAAATCCACTGAGAAGTGTTTTTTTCCCTCATTCCTTGAGAGATGTGGAAATGGTTTATTACACACTAACCTGATAACAATGCTTTTTATTATGGTAGTGCATGGTATTGCACTGAGACAGTTGTCAATAAAGAAAAATATAGCAAGCTTAGTGCTATAGTCACACAGGTGCTAGATAAAACAGCCAGAAAGAAGCTTGCAAGTTACTTTCAGCTATAGTAACATTACCTCAAACAAATTAGGTCATAAAGTAGCTAGTTAGGCAATGGTAATGTTAGATTGTTGCACAATCTGTCATTTTTCAATCAAATGCTTATTGTGTAATTCTAAAACTTTGCTAGTAGTACCTAACTTTCCAACAAGAGACAGACATCCTAGCAGAATGTGAAAATAGTAGACTATACTGAATCAACACGCTGAAGACTTGCACCAGTAGTAAACTACACCAACCAAAAGGCCACCAAGCTATGAAAGGCCTGGCCTGACACAGCAATTTAATGCAATAAATCTTGTGTGAGAGAACTCAAAGAGTACTGGTGACCATACACATTTTTACACAATCTAGCCACCTAGAGCATGTAGATAGCAGACTTGAAATGTTACAGATACAGACTAATAATGTGTAATTTATGTGACCAACATGCTACACATTTGTGTGGAAAATCTAGAAGTGTTTTTAATCCTTCTTCTGCTCATCAGATATGTTTAACATACAAATTGATTTATAGTATGGTTTTCATATAGCACCTGGGGAGACTGTCCAGGAGGGGCTGACATATAAACATTACAAAGCTGAAAGGCAGAGCACAGGAAAAACGACAACTCACTCTCATAATCGATCTTTAAAAACATAAAGCTCCAGAGGAAGTCTAGGAAATGTCCGCTCAGATAAACACTCATTACATCTGCTGGTGAATTGACCATGCAGCGAAACCCCGTACAGCTTTTCAAAAAAAAAAAACGAAAACGCCGACGAGCAGAAAGACATCCAAGAATCTGTCGGCTTCTCATGAGCGCCTACCAGGACGCACTGAAGAGAGGGGTCTAAGCAGCCCACTGAGAGAAGGACTTTTTAGCATTAGCAGGCGACCATTATTCCTAAACTCATATTGTAAGGCTATAAAAGGAGCTAGAGACAGACGCATGGATGAGGGCCGTACTGGAGGTATCTCCCCTGCAGGCATTGCTTATGAAAGGACCCAGTTTGGTTTAGGTCAAAAGAAAACTGCTGATCTGGAAATAATGGAACATTCCGGAAAGGCCCAGCTGTCACGCCCAACCTCCCACCTGCTCTCCTCATGTTTCCCATATTACAAAAAGGAAATATAAATGGAGATTAGTCCACAAAATTATTATTGCAAGTCCTGTGTGTTATTATTAGGTTTGTGTTTAGTTATAAAAGGCTGTTGATTTTATACCAGACTGGTCCAGATGAACCTCTCAGGCACATTACTGGAAGGAGCCTTCATCATCAGACAGAGACTGGTGTGATTGCGAGGCATAGGGAGACCCTCTCCTCCCTGCTGTGGCCAAGTGACTTCATGTAGCCAAATCAGCCATTATTTGTTACCATGTAAAATTTCATGAGCATTCTGAATCTTGAGACTTATTTATTTTATTTAGGTTATTATCGATCATTTTGAATATCTTTTTTTTTTTCAGACAGCTTCTCTGAGTTTGTTTACATCAGAAACATGCAAAATATGTTCATATAAGGGGAAAATATTCTTATTTGTCACTGTCATTTGTCATTTTATTGTCTTATTGGTGAGGAGAATGAGAACTATTCTGGTTTACCCGTAATAGTTATACAAAGTGCTGAAATGATCAAATGCGTTAATGAAGAAGAAAGAAAACAAACAAAATGAAACCCTGATTGATTGAGCGCTAATTGGATTCACCCAGGCAAGAGCACAAATAACTGTCTCTTTGTTCCTTCCCACTGGTCCACAGACAGCGGACTGAACTCTGCACAACTTCGGCTTGTCCTCGTCAGACAGAGGTTGATATTCAGCCTGTCACCTTTTTCTTGCCTTTCAGCAGTACTTTCCCCCAATGTAATCTAAACATTCTCTGTCCCGCTTCCTGTTGTGAGTACTTTCGAAGGGGGCATCTGAGTTCAGGCTCAGCCGGGCGGGTTGAAATACAAGAGAATCATTGGGAATATCAGCCCCCTTTCCCCTGGAATGTAAACAGCGAGCGTGATGGCTGCAGGGGAAAAATGACTGCAGCTTCCAGGTGTTCCCTGACACGTTTCCATTGGCCACAGAGAATTTATTGTGATCCGCAGGTGGAATTGTGTATACACAGCCAAAAAAACACAGCTGAAGACCTACAGGCAACTGACTTGCCACTGTGGTCAGCGGTGCCAATATGTGGTAAGACTGGACCACTGCTGTTGGCCTCTCACTGACTCAATAGGCATTCACTGCAGCTGTAATAGTATACGGAGCAGCACCACTTCTGTGTGGCCTATTTCAGTTGTAACATAGGGCACACAATCATATGATGTCCCTGTGTGTGAAGTATTCAAATATATGCTGCCAGTAGCAGTCCCCACAATGGGAACATCATTACTTGATATACACATTAATTTCTTAATACACATATGTATGGACAATGGTTTAATGCATTGCCACACTCTAAATGTGGTTGATTTTGTGTCAGAAAGAAAGCCATGTCAACCTTTGTGTCAGACCAGAATGTGTCATTGGTGGATATTGAGGGTCCTCTATACTGACTTGCAGGCTAAAGTTAAGAAACCACACCAGGTTTTCAATGGGTCTAACAAGGCAGCAGTATGTAGCTGTTGCGCAGTTTGTAATTGCGCTTACATCTTCTCTGTTTCCTTCCATGAGCAAACAGGACTACCACTTCTTGTCAGGTCAGTGCAGGAAGCAGAAGGGGCTCATGGGACAGCAATGGGTGTCATCTAGCTGCACTGAGTGGAGGACCAACAGTGGCTAACGTCCACTTGTGATCTCCCTTCTCTGTGGGCCTGCTGGCCTGCTTAGTATTCTTCTCTTGGCCACCACTTCGGCCGGCCAAGTCCTGCCAGTATCCTGAATGAATGCAAAAGCGTTCTCATTGTGTTAAGGTCTCATCACAATTTGAGTCAAATTGGTGCTAATTAAATCTTTGGATGTTTCTCCCCTTTCTTGTTTTCCGGCTGGTAAAGAAAGAGCAGTACCCTGATGTAGATCAATGTATCTTTTTCCCTCTGTCATACAAAGGTTCTGTTGAAATGGTGACATCCACTGACGCACTTAGTTTTAAAGAAACCACATCTAATGAAAAAAAAAAAAAACACACTGAATTACACTTCCAGAACTACGCCATTCATCAATGGTAAGACTGGTTTGAAAATAAAATTAAACAGCTAACTGTATGATTTTTTTTCATTTATGTTTTGCAGCAGTATATACAGCAGTTGACATGTGTCTTTGAGATTTGCGCAAATTTAGATGATATTCCATGACTGTGTTGTCATTGTTTACTGTTAAATTATACTGCGGCTGATTCATTTCCGATTCATTGCGTTGTCAATGCACATACAAGCACACAAAATGCAACTGTTTCGTAATTTAATAAAAGATATACGGGCTGGATGTTCTTCTGACAATTGCTTTCTACTTGAGTAAATGAATACATATTGAGTTGGATTTTCCTGTCAGAAGAACATGATCCAACTCTGCGTCCCACTTTTAAAAAGTAACTGAAATATGAGCATTTTTTTCACCGAATCAGGAACACTTAAGGCCAAATGCATGAGGTTTGTATTATGGTTAAGGCATAAACTTATATTTCAAAACATTTAGATTTTTTACAGCGCTGAAACAAAAGTCTCTTAATGGTTGTGTTGTTTTCACTGGCAGTGTTGCGCTGTGTTACAAAGAGGGCTTTTTTGTTTCAATTTATATATTTGCAAGGAAATCATTTGCCTGTGGTAATGCCATTATTGTGGCATTTCTGCACCCTGAAACAATATATTGCATTATTTAAAGTAACTTTTGCTTAAATGTTGTAACTTTGAAGCCACCTATTTATAGTTCTGGTGTGGTATTAGCACCAAGTACCTACAGAAATAAGAAAAATAAGACTCCACTACACCTGATGTTTACCCTTAGAGAAGGTTGTTTTGGTATAGCTGGACCAATTACGGGCCTTGAGACTCAGCAAAAAGCTGTTGGTGACAATAGCATGGTGACTAGCCAAAGCTATTCTTCAATGCCGTCTTCGGTCATGTGATTTCCTCTCATAATGAGAAAAGAATCTCGTGTTGCTCTCTCAAGCACATCCTGAACAAACAGGTTTGGGTTTCTAACAAGTCGTGTTGTGGCTTTTGAGCAGTCACATCCTGAGATAACGCTCAACGTCGTCCTGAGAGAATGGCTGGAAATCCTAAAACCATGAGGTAAATCTAAACCGCAATCAGCCATCAAACAATGGTAATGTATGCTTGATACGGTTGTCAATATGACAGCTCAGGGGACATTAAGGATTATTATCATACTTTATGCCAGTATGGTATTGTGTTATCAGGCACTGCAACCTTTTTTTATCGGCATTACCCGAATATGCATTATTCTGTCTTTAGACAAATAAATAAATGAATGTCTGCTAATATATTGAATTTGATATTCATATATAAAAACCTTTAAGAAAAAGAAAAACAAACTTTAAAGGTAGGTGGAATCTTGCATTCAAAAATGACTTCATTAATTATCCTCAGCACTCACCCCCACCCCTCTGCCACCACTTGCATGATAGGAAAGGTTTCCAGACAGAAAAGGTCGGGGTCACAACGTGTGGGTTTTGCCGGTTTCCGCTGTGGGCCGCTGTATCAAAGCGACATGCTGATGGCTTATCTCTATCTCACGAAGGAGCAGCCTGAGATAACGAGGATGTGGATAAAGTGCCCGTCTGCACGGCTATGGCAAGCTGCATTCCTGCAAGCACCCCCCACCCCCCCCCACGCACCCCCCCAGGTTCCAGCATGCCTTGCAGGAGACCCACTTGGTCCATTGTCCCCAACGTGTTGACACGCATGGTGGAGATAACGCGCGGGTCTGCGCGGCACGGGAAGATGGGGGCTCACACAGCCGAACATAAACACGCTTCACTTCAAACGCCGCCTCCTGTGCGTGCAAAGGGCTCGATTTGGCCGCCTGCCTTCCGCTGCACCACCTGTCTCTCCTCCGCAGATTAGCAGGGTAATGCCTGCTTTACCGTGTTATAATTGTAAGAATCTGCCTTCCTCAGATTGCTATCTGTTTGCTCATCTCGTGGACGCCCGCCAGTTCCCAGGCCGTGCATAAAATCCACCGCTGGAAAGAACAGGAAAACGACTCTGGCTATGGTAAAAGAAGTAAACCCTCTCATTCTGGGTTTTAGCGCGGGCCCACAAACTAAAAATTACCAGAACAACTCCTTTATGGAGTTTCTCAGGCACAGCCTCTTGGATGTTAGGTACAAAGGTGGGTGGGGGATTGATCATGTACAGCACACATACAAATTACCATATTTTAAAATGTATGCGCTGTCAAATAAGATCATGTAGAACATGCTTCATAATTAATTGATGGACAATTGAACAAGTCAACAAATGAATTTCAAAGAGAAGGTACAGACTGCCAATTGTCTAAGACAAGGACCTGTAGGGCTTTAGCTTGAGTGAAAGACCCTCCCTAATTATCCCTAACTCAAATGGTTTACATAAAAGTTAAAGAATTTATAAATAGTCCAAGACACAAAGGCAATTCACTGATCAAAGGAGCATTAAAGGCGACTTTTTCCTGAATCTTTGTCAAAGCCTCATATAAAGTATCTCTGTGTCGGTGATAAAAAGGCCCTGCATTTTTTTCTAATTAAAGAGTCCACAGATTTTCCTCCTCCCACTTTCCCACTCTCTCAGAAGTCAGGAGAGCAGTGTGGTAGACATTCTGTAAATTTCGGCTTCAAACCCCCAACCAAATCCGCCATGATAATGACCGTGAACGCCTTGGGCAGGGTCCCCCTTTAAGCTGCCGTTTCAAGCTCGACTTCGGCTCCCACTTTGAACTTGGCCCATCTCAGACGAGGCTCCCAGGTCGTTTCCTAGCAGCGAGTCTCAGACTCCTGTGTCAGAGCACTGATGCACAATGCAGCTTGTCCTGCTGAGACTCCTGTCACTGGCACACCAGTAAACTAGCAATTATGATACACACACACACACACACACACGCGCACACGCACACACACACACACACACACACACACACACGCACACACACACACACACACACACACACACACACACACACACACACACACACACACACACACACACACACGCACACACACACGCACACACACACGCACACACACACACACACGCACACACACACACACACACACACACACGCAAACAGCCATTTGATGCTACTAACACAGTAACACTACTACTCCAATGACTACTAAAACACCAACTATTAATAATGATAATAATAATATTAATAATCAAAAAGGAACTTTTCAGTCAACCAGACAGTTAAAAACAATCTGATTCGTACAAAAGCTCCGTGCACAGCAGTTTAATGTTCCAGTATCTCAGGTTAAGACCTATTAAATTTCACTGTCAGAAAGGTTCTGAGAGCGTTTTCTTTCACCCACTCCGAGCAGTCAACATGCCAGTGACTGTTACCAGAGCAACTCCGCTGCCACTTCTGGTACTCCAGAATGGTGACATGGAAAAATCTGGAGGAAAGAATTTGACACAGGAATTTGTCAAGAGACGACTCGCTAATCTGGAAGTTTTTAAAAAATGTTAGAAAGAAAAAAAGAAAGGGTTCAGCATGATTTGGGGGAAATAAATATCATGTAATATGAACTGTTTTTAATTAGCAAATTAGGATTTTTTTCTCAGAGCCAGCTGGGCTTCTCAAAGCAGGAATGTTAATGTATTTTAACAAAAAGGGCACCTTTCTGATTCAGAAAAATGTGCCCACAATTTACCTTTTACCGATCTTGTGGCATATGATCATGAACCATAAGACCATTCATCTGATAGTGTAAAGATGTGCATTTTGGCCTCAGGGAAAGGCAAGATAAGAGTAAGAGGCACTCAGCATTGGCACAGACAAGTGAGAGAGACAAACAGAGTACAGGCCTTCTACTGCCATAACATCACATAAATTATCTCCAGTTATGTAAAGGAGTCCCGGAAACAACATAAGCAAAATACTCTGAATGTGTCATTTATAGTTGCTTAACTTAACCTATTTAGATTAAGTGAGAGGAGGCTTAGGGGTGATTTAATTGAGGTATTTAAATTTATAAAAGGAATCAATAAGGTTAACTGTAATAGATTCTTTAGGATGAGTTCAGTCTGTAAAACAAGAGGACATAAATGGAAACTAGTTAAGAGTAAGTTCCACACTGATATAAGGAAATATTATTTTACACAAAGAGTTATCAATACATGGAATAGGTTGTCAGGTCATGTAGTTGAGGCAGAGACCCTTGCTGTGTTCAAGTCTAGACTTGATGCAGTTTTGGATACTCTTTAATTAGAAATGGTGAGCTTAGTTGGGCCGAATGGCCTGTTCTTGTCATCATATGTTCTTATGTTCTTATACTCGCTGTTCTTTTTTATGCCTTGATAATGCAGGTAGTCTTAGAATTGATTATTAAAACACAGCCTTTACTGTATTATTTATATTTATTCCTTTTACCTGCTATTCATTTTTACTCTTTTCATTACTGCATATGTTTTATACACCATCAAATCAAGTCACCTCTTAAATACTCACTACACTATCTGAAGAAATGATAGGTTTAGGCCTTACAAACATCCTTGAGTTCAGGGAATATTAAAACGTGTTGTGACATTCACCCTCTGTTCACCAGGGCTCTGCATTAGTCTCTCAGAATCGAAAAAAAAACGTAAAAACCTTATAAAACAAAACAAAGCGAAAACAGGAATCAGTTCGAAATGCTGCTGGCAAAGTCCTGGGCTGCCTTGGATTTCACATGCAGGAAGCACGGCCGTGCAAACACGCAGATGTTATTTACTGATCTGACAAACAGATCTCTTTGCAGCGCGGCTCAATGAGGCCATGGCAGGGGAGGAAAAGAGGCTAGTTTAAAGGAAGCATTTGAGTTGTTAGTTCTTATTTTATTACATTATGTTATAGGTATTTAGCAGGCGTTGTTATGCAGAACAACTTACACAGGTTACTTTTTTATATGTTATCCATTTCTACAGCTGGATATTTACTGAGGCAATTCTGGGTTAAGTACCTTGCCCAAGGGCACAACAGCAGTGCCCCAGTGGGGAATCAAACCAGCAACCTTTCAGTTACGAGTCCTACTCCTTACCACCACGCTACACTGCTGCCCCATTATTAGCATATCCTGCCAACAAGTTGTAACATTGTGGTGATGCTGTTACAATTTGATCATGTTATTGTAAAACCTTTAGAATCATTGTGGAGAACATTTGAAATGTTCTGAACTCACTGGGACAAAAGTATAACCATTTTCATATTTGTAACCCATTCTTGTACACTTGATGGTTGTCTCTACCAAAATAAATAATTAAATAAAATGCAATAAAATTGCATGTACTACATTCAAGCATAATTAAACCTGTGAGTCCATGACTGTCCACTTAAACTCCTGTGCATGATACTTAATGTGACATACCGTGTCACGTGGGTAGACAGATGCTATGTGTAGACCTTTGCAGTGTTTGAGGTGAGTATCCCCTGGTCTTTGAAACTGGATTAAAAGTATTCCAAAAAATCACTCATCATCTATTATCATAACACATTATTGGACAAAACAAATTAGTGCAAATTTTCTGTCTGTTTATACTTATGTGGCTACAACTCCCTCTGTACCTTTTGCAGTCCCTGTGAATGTCAAGGCTGAAGGTGAGGTATGCCTCATAAACAAAGACCACCTAAGACCTCTGGATGCCAGACACTGTGAAAAGAATGTGGCTGCACAATTGCCTCTTCAGTAGAGAGAAGGGGAGAGAGAGAGAGAGAGAGAGAGAGAGAGAGAGAGAGAGAGGGGGGGGGGGGGGGGGGAGATAGGAGTGGACCAGAGAAAGAGCAAGAGAGGGCGAGAGATAGGAGAGGACCAGAGAAAGAGGGAGAGAGGGAGAGAGCGAGAGAGCGAGAGAAAGCTGTAAACACTCTTGTGCTGTGCCTTAAGTTTGGATCGGCTGGGCTGGGCCTTGCAGCTAACTATCTGGAGAGCTGAGTGCAATATGCAAGCCTGAATCTAACCTGTCATGTGAAGAGCAGGAGCAGAACAACGGCTCTCATCTCTGCCGTTTTTGAATTCCACTTCTGTCTTTCGTCTTTTGGGATGGGCAGTTATTGCTGGGAAGTTTATCTGGTCCCTGAAAGTTGTGATGAGTAAATACTGCAGGGAGGAAATGACACAAGCGCCCTTAAACATACCAGAGACATACAGCATCCCTCTGACCCCGACTGCAGCCTGACCTCTGTGGAACATCTGGACTCCAGCATCAGGGTTCTCTGCAAGCCCAGAAAGGGATGAACATGACTGCATCTACATCAGAAATGAGCAGCCTCTGGATACATACATTCTGGGGGTGCATTAAAACTCAGCAAATAAAGTCCAGTTATGGAACTTCCTAGATTTAAAGCGCAATGACCACATAAAATTTTTAATCACAAACAAGAGTGTTAAACGTACCTGTAATTCTTAGTATGAATTTTAAAGGGAGTCAGTGGTCAGGGAGTAATGTCAAAGTGTCAAGGCTTTGAAACTCATAAGCAGTATTAAAAATGATCACAGTTGCTTAGACACCAGGAACAAACAGTTCCCACAACAGAAGAAAATGACCAAAGTCTTTCTGCTTTGTTAAAATATAATTCAACCACAATTTTATAAATGTATGTACTGTTAGCTAATTATATCATATGGTCTTACTTTTATAGCTAATTTAAAATTATTTCATGGTTTTGTGTCCAACCCTTGAAGATCTAAATGACTATTTGAGAGCAAAGCTTTCTGAAAATCCCTACACATCTAACCAAACTTACACCAGCTCCATCTACATACCACTTTCTTTGCATATTAGCTGTTCATAGTGTGACGGAGAAAGAATTCTCCGCACAAATGGGCGCATCCGCCTCGCTATGAGGAAGCGAACACAAGCGTTTGTTTCGGGTGCACACGAAAACAAGCGATCGGGTTTGCTAATTTAACAGACAGCAATTATAATTGTTACTTTGAAACAAATGTGATAATTGCAATTAAGTGTGAAATGACTCACCTGTGGGTTAGAGATGCTACCGGGAACAGGCAAAAGTAGTGCGTACACGGATCAGGGGAATTGTATAGTATTATGGGTAGCGTAGTTCCCATGTGTTGAAACGTGGAAGGGGGAGATTGTGCTGTCAATGTAAATTTTATGCAGCAATCTGTTTATTTGGAACAAAACATGTTGGTTTGTCAATGGAACGTGTGTATTTCATTGTGGGATGAATTGTTGTTATAACTTTGTCGTTTTATTCCTGTAAATTGATTTTAATATTTTGACCCAGGTAATGGGTTAGTCCAGGGCGGGGCTCAGGCTATTTAAGCACCCAAGTTCTGTCATTTGGGAGAGAAGGCTGTAGGAGAGTATAAACTCTGTGAGCCAGTGAAGGATGGAGGCACCTGGGAAAAATTGCCCGGTGTTGTTTGTTTATTATTGTAAATAGTTATATCTTTTGTTTATTGTATAGCACAATTAAACGTCTTGTCTTCGTTCACCCCAATCTCTGTTGTCGTCATCTGTTTGCCGCTCGCCGTCCCGTCACACATAGCATCCCTTCTCCACCCCATGTCCACCTTTTGCCCCGGTTTATCATGTCCAAACGGGGGTCAGCACCCTTGTCCTAACGTTCAGGTGCGATTGGACACGAAGCCAAATAAATCCTAGACCTATATCAAGTAGCCAACATCTGGTCTATCCAAAAGACACATTCACATTTTTCTGGAAATTCATTCATCTAATGAATATGGAGATCAAAGTCTCATGCAGTCTCCACAATGCGTTTCACATTCAAATAGAGTGTGGAGTCTCAAAAAAGTACACACATTGGAGACCGGAGAGAAGTGATGCGTAAGGAGTCACTCATACTAATAACATCTGCATCGAGACAGTAACCGAAATTTTTATTCTAAAATACAAATAGTCTTGTTTAGGCAGCCAAGACTCCAATATCCAGTCAGTTTTCACTTTGTGGAGAGAGGAAAGTATACATACTGATTCTTTGTCAATAGAAATTCAGAAACAAATGGGAGCCTTTAGGACAATTTAGTGCTTTTAATTTACACACCAGACAAAGTGTAAGGCAAGGAACAGCACAGGAATAGAGTTTTTTTTTGAGGTTTAGTGCCCCTTTAAGGTAGTATTTGGCAAATGTTTATTGTAATAGAATAGGAAAAGTACAGTGGAGCTGAATTTACAGGGCAGGTTTATTGGAGGAAGAAATGTGAGCACTTGTATTAATGTGAAGTGATCCACCATGCGTGAGTTCATTTATTGCAATATAGTGTTTGAGTCGATTAGGATATGGGCTTCAAAGGCATATCATAGGATATGACTCAAAGGCAAATCACAGGAGGCTGTTTCTTACATTTACAGCACTTTGTCCTTAGAAAGCACTTGGAATGAAGTCAGGAAAACCTCACGGTATGATTTACAGTTCTGGCACTCACCCTGTTTTGGGTGATGGCAAGAACTTGTCACTGCTTAATTAATGAGCAAATACCTTCATGGGAAGACCTGCAACGTTGTGGGCTTTAACCCCTCTGTTTTAAAATTAGAAGTGTTTTGCAGGATTCATATTTGTTCAGCATGTCACGCCTCCCTTCCCACACTCTTAGATGCCAATAAATGTATCATATATCTTAATTTATGTGCCAGCCAATGCAGATATAATCAAGCCTGAATAATCCCGTGAACGTTGCCGTGTAAAGGTAATGCAGAGGATGTGTATGCGTCACTGTTTAGATGCTGTCCAACCAGTATTAGTAATACCATGGCACACAGCCTTGGGATCTCTCCTGGTTTTATCTCCTGATTATGATTCTTGATGGACTGGCAGTTTAACTCGGCAGGGATGCGCTCCAGAGAAACCGGATGGAAACTCATGGAGAGTCCTTTCAGCAGATCCAATCCCACGCGACAGATATGAACCAGAGCTAAATGAAGTCAGCCTCCATGGATATAATGGCTCTCGACCAGTTCAAATCCCACGACGGGCGGTTCCTAAGGCACTCCAGTGGTTTAACGCTTGCCAGACGTACCTACACAACAGTGACTCACACTGCAGTTATCGGAGAACATGGCGACAGGGGAAGGAAAAACCCCCAGTGCAGCTCCATCCTGGCTTTGAACAAATTGGATTGCGGTTGCCTGAAAACTGTGGTTAGGAAAAACATGATGCTGTCTTCTTGTTTTTTTTTTTTTTTTTTTTTTGATTATGCTGCCATGCAAACAATGCCTGTAATAGAAACATTCATTTCTGTGGTCTGTTTCTGTGATACAAGGCTTTGTAAACAAAAAACGAAATTGGCATTACTCATGTTGTTAACGTGAGTGAACACAATGACAAAGCTGAAGGTTTCCCCTTTTCCTCCAACAATGGAAAGAGATTTAATCATTCCAAGAATGACATAATTACTTAAACGGTTTTTCAGTTTTTTTTTTTTACACATTAAATAATATTAAAGACACGGTGTGTTTTGAAATAAAGATCTAATTACCCACGGGTGCATAGCAGTCGTTTAATAAAAACAGAAAAAGTGTTTTGGCATGGTTTGATTGATGCAATGCCTTTCGTCCCTGCTCCCAAGCAAATCCTTTTGAAGACTGGATTGTGGAACTGAAGATGCACTTAGATTCACCAGACTTCAATCCACCATGAGTTTCTTGGCTGACCTGAGACAGGAGTTTTGAAGTATATAAGATCTGCTTTGACAGTGTAGGCATCTCTTCTGATTTGTGTTTCTTTGAGATGTTTAGGAAAGTGTACATAACGCTATCAGTCGTACAGTATTTGTGCATGATTGTTTTTTTTTCTGCATTGTCACTTTCATTGTTCATGGAGGACATGGAGTGCTCTTTAAAATCCATCAGAAAGCTCAAACCCATCAACCTGCCAGTTTGACCCCTCAAGGGAGCACAGGTAAGTACAGGTAAACAAACACACGGCGTAATTACAACTGCAAATTGCATAACGGGTGCCTTGGCCCTGTGTTTGGCCTAGGAGGTCTTGTCTTGGCTTATTGTAGCACCCTCCACTTGAGGAAGCAGGCAGTGGAGGGTTGGCCCCCTAAAAGCCTCTTCAGAAGGCAGAATTGAGCTTTCTATGTGTCAAGACCGGTGAAGAGCCTGTCTATAGCATGCTCACGGTGCAGACAATGGTCAGATAGTGTCTGCAATGCACACGCTGTCCCGATGCTTTCTCCCAGACAGGAGGCCAGTGACTCACACCCTGAATCATTATTGTCCTAGACAGTTCCCAGATATGTGGGGGACTATTCCACCTTTTTAGAACTTCAAAAGCTGAACATGTAAAATATCACACATGCTACCAAAACTGGTACATATATATATATGATGGTACAATATTCTGAATATATTTATTATATTATATTACATTTATTTATATATTGTTTTGAACATATATGTCATTTTAACACTTTGCTTTGAATAATGTCAGTAGTTCACATCAAAGCTAGAAGGAAACTGTTGATTGAGTGAGTATTCAATTGACCCAGTCTTGATGGGACAACTACAGTATGTGCATATATTGTAAAAAGGGAAATAAAAAAGGAGTTACATAATCACTGTGAATAGAGCTGAAACAGGCCGGATTCTCTCAGGGAATCTCTGATGAGGAGCAGACACCTCCTCCGGCAGAAATTTAGTCTGTGTGACTTTATGAAAGGCCCCAGGGCTGCCTTTTCACTGGACTTCCTGTGCTGTATCCAGGACACTTCCTGCCTGTTATGCACACAGACATGTAAACACAATCAGGCTGAATAAAGTGTGGAAAACCCGCGCGTCCGTGTGCCATTCAGACCGCGACGGCGGGGATCGCAGTGGATTAAGTCTGTCACTATCAATCAAAGCTGCTGAAAGGGCCGCTTTTCAGGTGGCACAAACAGACTCTGTTTGGCAGCGGGGCATTTTTTTTTTTTGGGGGAGGGAGCTTTGAGTCTTTTGAGTGAGGGAGGGAAGAAAGGCTTTCCTGTAAACGGCAAACTTTGGCAAATTTAAATACGGAGCGCAGCCAGGTGACCCGTGAAGGGCGAGTGATGTTTCTGGTGAGCAGACGCCCGGGGCCCTGCCTGGTCCGTTCAGTGCACGCACGTTTTGAGCTGAAGTCCGGCAGTGGTGGCGCGAGCACTCCAGAGTGTGTCCTAGGTGTAAAGCAGGAGTTATCTCGAGCCCTTCTCATGGGCAGGAGGGGCTGACCTGTTCACCACAGTCTCTGTGATTCCCAAAATCTCCCCGGATTCGAGTTGGGGTCTTCCCTCTCTCCCCATCTTACCAGAAAAGAGAAACAATGACCCAGACAACATGCTGCCTTTTTTTTTTAAATAGACTGATTTTCTTCAGTTTGTCTGTATTTTAAAGATGATGGAGGGGCGGGAGCATACAGTTAATGCTGAGGTAGATTATTCTTTAGTATTGGCAGTCAGAAATCACTTTGGAAACTAAATGCAAATGCAGTTTAGTTTGTGTACTGTGCTGATATTTGGACAATAATTTCACTCTACATATGCATCAATACATTCTTGGCAAGTCTGATCCATCGAAGTTGAAATGGTGCTATTGTAGCCGTCCAAGAAGTCAGACAGAAAGACAGAAAATCAGACAGTAATCCTTACGAGTCACATATAAAGCCAAGGAAGATACTGTCCCACTTCATTACAGCTCTAGAGGAAAAAAAGGTGTCTCTAGCGTTCATCTCCCTTCCTATGGTAGAGACATTTATTGTCAACTCAGGCGCAGAGGTTGCACTTGTGTGTTTTGCTTACTCTTTGTAAAGAAGCCAATGCCTCACTGTCTTTCAAAAGTCATATGCAGTTTTCTCCATTTATACAATTTTATATTGTACATTACAACTAGAAGAAAGTAGCCCATACACAAGAAAAGTTAAAAAAAAAAAGGATGTGTCATGGAGGCTGTTGTAATGGCGAGTAACCACTGGGGGGCAAAGCCTGACTTTTTAACATCCACTCAGTTAACTTATAAGGCTCTACAATTACTTCTTTCTCTGAATGATCATTTGGAGTCATTGGATAGTTGTTGTACTTAATGCCAAACTTACATGTGAGGATAAATAAATAAAAAAAAATGTTACATTAGGCTACGCATTCCGCCGTCTGATCTGTTAATGACCTTACATACTTGCAGTGCTTTACCCGCTACTTCATCACAGTCAATTACAGCAAAGAATATCACAGGTACAAAAAAATGGGTTTGGGTTTGCTTGCACTTTACTTATGGCAGGTTAGCCTGGCAACGAAATTCCTCTTCATCAGGCAGTGCAGCAGATTCTGTGCCATCCGTACACATGAGAGCAATAGGAAGCTCTACAGGGGCATAACATTGTCAGAATCAGAGATCTTTTGCCCCGTTTCCCTTGAGCCTGTCAGGTACCCTCTGACACTAACTGTGGCTGAGTGTCTTCTCCATCCAAAGTTCGAATGCTGAAAACTGGCCTTTTTTCTTTTCGGTGTGTAAATGTCCTCAGCACATTTTGGATGGAACCAACCTTTCACTGTCAGTTCCATGTTTGAAAAAGCAGGAGAAAGCACATCTGATCGACATTTGATTACTGTAAATGCATTTATAATGTAATATAATTGCAAATGTATACAAGCAATCATTTCAGTTCTTGTGTAGATAAATATTTTGTCAGATGCACAAGCGTATTTATTTTGTTTATGTATTACTATTTAAACAAGTTGTTGCCATGTAAAATAAGTGACATTTTAACCACTGTGTGGTTAGTTTAATATTATGGCTACTCTTAAATCCAGTGGGAAAATACAAAAATATGATGCAAAGGAAACAAACTAAACAAAACTGATGAAAACACAAAAATGATCAGAACATATATGAACAAAATCTGCTATGCTGGTTTTTCCCAGTTAACTATAATTAAGAACAGTTTGTTAATACATTGTCAGACAATAGTTTCTGACACAGAGGTATTGAACTGAACCCCCCCCACACACACACACACACACACACACACACACACACACACACACACGCACACGCAGACACACACACACACACACACACACACACTCACACACACACACATTCTGCTTCTAAGGCTCTACTGCCCTCTGTTGGTTGGTTCTTGGTACAAAATATTTTCCCTTGAATTTATTGGATGTATTATTGTCCTAAAAAAACTGCAAAAAAACTGACAAGAAAGTGTGTGTTCTGTCATTATTTTGTGAGTTCCAGGTAAATATCCTCAGTCAGCACCTTGGACAATTTTCTGCATACATTCTCTGTATCTACATTTTAACAGTGCAACACAGGAATGTTGTCAGAATGTTGTGCGTGTTAGCAGATGGGTTATTTTGAACACACAACTCCAGATGAAGAGACCATTTGAAATTGTGATTTAGGTTGTCTGCTCCATTATCAGATGGTACAATTGAACGTTTTGTTTCACAAGCTGAAACAATGCTTTTTTTCTGTACCTTTGCTGAGGAGGTATAACTGGGAAAATAAGCTCTGAATGCCACAAATCTGTCTACATTTGGCATGACGTTCTGGCAGCCTTGCTGTGCACCACAAGCTTTAACTCTGCCTAACCACCGGTAGTTATTACTTACAAAAATCCCAGCAAACATCTCTGGAATTTCTCTAGAGGGGTTTTTTCAGGGGCCAGCCATGTGAGGGTGGGGATTCAGAGATGTTGCAGCTTTCAGCTTCTTACAGTATGTTCTCTCTGGCAGTCTGCAGACATAGCAATTAATGCCTTTCATAAATCAAGCAGGGGGAGAGGCAGCCAGCTCCGGTATTCCATTTACACAGATTGCCTGGTTGTGTGTGTGTGTGTGTGTGCGTGCAAGTGTGTGGGTGTATGTGTATGTGTGTGTCTACATGTATGTGTGTGCGTGTGTGTGTGTGCATGTTTGTGTAGCGTGTGTGTGTTTTGGGTGTGTGTACGTGTTTAGGGGGGTGTGTGTATGTCTGTGTGTTTTAGTGTGTGAGTATGTTCCGTTCTTGGGTTCTGAAAGCTTGTTAAGAAGTGACTGCACTCACCCTACACTGAGCTGCTTGTTCTGTGATATGCAGTGGCAGACTTGTACTGAAGTTATGTGGACAGTCTGCAGTGACTGCCATGCCTCTACAGTATGAACATTAGGATCCACCACATCTGTGTGCTGTGCTAGTGATGGCCCAAGGTTTACTACAGAGCTAGGTAGAGCAAACTTTGTTTTTTATGGTTTTTGGAACCATAACCCTCTCTGGCATGTTACTTCTGATATTTTCAGTAGTGATCACTTGCCTTTTATAAAGTTAAGACTTTCTCCCATTACATAACCTCAGCTAATTGCAGTTTGCTACACTGATATTTTCTGGGCTACCTTTTCTTATGATTGGAGCAGATCAGCGTTTCCACAAAAGGACTTGCTGCTCTGTGCACAGCCACACAGGATCTTGGTGATGTGAATGTCTGCACGTAAATGCTCCTTTCATGGGCCCGGGTTTACACCAACATAAACGTCTAGGATTATGATACAAATACATGGTCAGCAGTTCATGCTTCAGCATTGAGAGCAATTTAATGGTGGGCTGCTTAATATCATTTACATGTGTCGAGTGAGTGACACTGCAATCCAACCACAAGAGTGCATTATATGTTACCGTGACAAAAAAAAAAAAAAAAAAAACGAGCTGGTAGGCTGGTAACTTGCACTTGAGGAATGGGGTAAGGATACAGTCTTTGTGAACATATCCAGGTGAAAACAAAAAAGATGCTTGTTTTTAAGTTCCACCCCACTCCATTAAAAGTCCACGGTGTGTGCAGATTGCAGTGCAGCACAAATCAGGCTGTGAAAGTGGGTTACAGAACACGTTGGAGGGAAGGTTCTGACGGTTCTGGAGACATTTACATGGTGAAGATTGGGTTATAGGGCAGTGCTGCTCACTGGGGGGGGGGGGGGGGGGGGGGGGGCTGCAGGTGTCCCCCTGCAGGTGTCGCTGTGCTCAGGACCTACGCAGACTAGGGGGCTTCCCCATCTTTCACCAGCAGCGTTTTATCCCTGTCGTGCTGTATAATTACACGTGGCGACACTTCCGAATGCCGCTTGAGGAGGACGGCCTGGCTTTGATCTTTGCAGCTGTGGCTCCTTAACGGTAGGCCCGTTCAGGTAGACAGAATGTACAGTATATTTAAATCCCCTGGCAGTAGACAGCCGACATACCTCATCTAAATGTGTTTTTTTCCCTGTCCTGGTACCCTGTGTGACTGCCCTGCTGCCTTGTAAAGCCTTGTAGTAAATCCTTGCAAATAGATTTGAACCAACCTGCCCAAGAATGCAGGACATATCTCACCCTATGCTCTGTTGTATAACCAGAAATTTGTAGGCTTTAGCCAACATCCCACCACAAAGAAGGTCTGGGCCCAATTAAAGTTCAGAACGGGTTTTTATAATATTGCGCTATAACAGGATGTGGTTGTATCACACCTCTGGGCTGAACTTTTCCACTGTGCCCATTTGGTCAATCCAAGCTAAGGCTGCGTGACTGAACTAAGTCTGTGACTGTTGACGCCCGTTGAGCAACAAGACAATAATCCTTGTTTTTATGTTTTCTGTTGGTGCATACATTTGCATACATTCTAAAAATGCCTTAACCCTGACGCTCATTGTGCCGTTTTGAAGTTGAAGTTTGCCGTTCGAAAGTATATCGTACTAGTTGCCCTTTAGGCTGTAATTGTAAAAATCTGATAGTACTGCGTCCTCAAACAGACCTTACTCTCAGCTGAGAACTGTCTCATTGTGGAACTGTACACATCCTGTCCCCGTACTGTCGCTGTACCTACTGTATGCACTTTTGTAAGTCGCTTTGGATAAAAGCGTCTGCTAAATAAATAAATGTAAAATGTAAATGTAAAATGTAAAAATAGGGCACATTCACCTGCCACTGAATAATTTATGGAAATTTGGTCATAACAAATGATAACAGAGCAGTGATGAGCTTCCCATGCTCTCATCTAAGACAATCCACATCTGCAGGTGATCACATAACATCAGGTCAAGGACACAGTATGGATCAGACTGTGTTTCAGCTCCTGCTTCTTACAGGTAGGCATACCCTTCTCTGTCTTTTCAAAAACATGCTGATCCTTCAGGACCAGTATATGGATTTGAGAAATGAACATAAAACCCATAGGTTGCATGTTTGATTCCTAATCGGGGCATTGCTATTGCACCTGTAAGCAATGTCCCCACATTATTTCAGTAAATGCCTATGTATGAACAAATAATGTGTGAAATGTGTACCATGTAAGTATTTCCGGCTAAGGGTGTCCTTGGTCTAATGTTTGGTTATCCTTTTTTCAAAGGGTCATGATGTGCAGGATTGGAGCATTTGAAAAAAGACAATTTACTTACATCTACATTGCGTTTATTCATTTGGCATTTGCCAGTTTATAATACATCGTCAATCATCTACACATGCCATTTCCCCTTGTACATTAAATTTGCCAGTTTGCCAAATTTTCGTGTTCATCTCATAGCGCTGAGGCTCTCCACAGGCACCCCACGTCAGTACATCTTTGTGAGCCTGGAGAAGAACTGGACCGAAGCTCAGACGTTCTGCAGAAAGGATTATGTGGACCTGGCCTCTTTCCACAGCTCAGAGGAGATGGACAGCCTGACGGCAGCGGTGAACAGCAGTTACCACGGGACAGCTTGGATAGGACTGGAAAGGGGGAACGCGCCCACGTGGAAGTGGACCCTACCAGACGAACACCTTGATAGCAAAACAGACTCTCCCTTTGAAAACTGGATGAGCGGGGCACCGAATGACGTCGGTGACTGTGCTCAGATGTATCGCGCTGGTGAATGGAAGAATTTTCCCTGTTCCAGCGAGCCGTTCTTTGTTTGTTACAATGGTAAGGAATTACATCAAGTTTTAATCTTTACTCCAAGTAACGTGCGTATTAATTTTAGTCCATTAAGGTTACTTAGCTCCCAGCTTATTTCAGAAGTGAAGTGAATAATGTTTCAAATCAGTGAGCTTATTTTACAAGAGGTTTTTCATGACACCATTATGTCTCACTGAATGACTTTTGGATCTTGATGTGATGGCTTCTTTGCTTATTTTCACAAACTCTGGCCTAATAACAGATGCCATTTTGGTCTTTGTGTTTTCAGGAAGTGGAGAACCTGGACAGAGATACATTCTGAAGGAGCAAGAGCTGTCTTGGCACGCTGCTCAGTCCAACTGCAGACAGCATTACACAGACCTGGCCAGTGCTCGAAACCTTACTGAAAACGAGGAGATACAGAATGTCTCGAGAGGTTTTAACGTCTGGATCGGCTTGTTCAGGGATGCGTGGAAGTGGTCAGATCGGGTAGGCTCCTCGTATCGCGACTGGGACGTGGGGAGTCCCACTTTTGACCAAAGCATCGAGCACTGTGCTGCTGTGGTGTTCCAAGGCTCTAGGAGGAACAAGTGGGGTGACTTTGACTGCGCGACCAAACGGCCTTTCATCTGTCATCAGTACAGTAAGTTCATCTTTGCTTGTCTGAAGTGAGCCATTAGAGGGCGACAACGGGGAGACCATACAGTTTGCTAATCAGTCATCCATGGTGTTTTGAATATCAGTGAGGGAGCGCACTTGGTGCTGTGTTTCCACAGAAGGGACGAGAGTGGTGCTGAAAGTGAAATTCACATCAGACCAAGACCCGAAAACCACTGATCCTGAACAGAACAACAATGTATTCCTACACCAGGTGCGTGTCACCCGAAGCACAAAGCAAAAAGATGCATGACTCTCATGTCCTTAAACAACTGATTAGCTTGGAGGATGTGACTGCTGCCTCTTCTGCTAGATAGTATCTTCTTTTTCCCTCCCAGAACTCCCTGTAAAGATGAACATAGGGAATACCATTTTTATGAATAGACTGTGTTTGAAAGAGGAAGACCATAAGAGAGAAAGACAGAGTGAGAAAGAAAAAGCTGAATAAAGCTGCTCTGAGAAAAAAGAGAGAAAACAGTCAGTTTTCTGATCATGAACAGTTTCTGATCATCTTTTTCAGCTAAGGAAGGAGGCTGTGAAGCTCGGAATTCCAGGAGACACTGTAATACACTGGAAGATACAGGAGGACGGGCGAATTTTACACCTGCAGAAGGAGAAGAGCGAAAATCAAACAGGTGAGAAACATGTACCCAGCAAGCATCCAGTGCCCATGATGAATCAGGGGTCTCCCTTCTGAGCTGATTTCATAAAAAAAAAATACAAAAAATTTAAATGAAATTATATTTAAAGAAATGTTTGAAGGAACTTGTGCTTGTGCTTTTTGTGTGGGCTGTTGCGGATCAGAGCCTGAACCAGACTGCAATGCACCAAAAGGACCTTAGCCGGAGCCCGGCCATTAGGGATGCCCTTAGGAAAGCAAAGCTGGTGTCTTTTGTAAGTCTTCACTATCTTTATTCTCTTCCTGTTCCCTACTCACACCAATGAATTGACTACTACTTCCTCACAAAATTGCACACAAAATGTAACGTTGTCTGAATGTTATTTGAATGACATGTTTTTGTATTCAAATTTTGTTCTACCAAAGGATGATGGATAGATGATTAATGTTGTTTTGTTTCTGGGAAAGAAATCTGACCTCCCTGCACGCCCCATTGCAACCTAATGACAGTCTTGCCTATTCTGATATGTATTTATAAAATTTTCCTTCTACAGATATTGTACAGATATAGCATTAGTAAGTTATGTACACTATATATGTTGCTGGGGTATACATGCATGCCCTTTTGTGACCATTCCTCGATACCTATTTTTGTAATTGTCATACAGGTAATGGAAAATTTAAAAACCTGCGTGCAACTAATAATTAAAGATTTTCTTCAAATCTGCATTTTTGCTGTTCTTCAAACATGGCATCATCTTTAGTTTGCCACCCATCCAGATATTTCTTTCTTTAAGTGATAACTCAGAGGTTGTACAGTATCTTAGCCCATGTTGGGATGTCACGGAAACAGTTCTTTAAAGTGTGTCAGTACAGAAGAGCCAGGTCATGCAAACAGAGCAGGATGTTGAGTTCAGCCTTAACAGTCTCCCGTCAGAGGCTCCTGTCAGATCCCCTGCCTGCTGGGTGTGGCACTAAGCCCCATGGTACGGGAAGCCTGTAATCAAAGCACTGTCAGCTGCAATCTCTCTCCCATGCCAATCTGCTGTCTTGCTGAGTCAGGCCACACCCCTCAGGGGCAGGTGGAGCCAACCGCAAGCCACCGATGTGTCAACCCGAGGAGGTGCGTTCCCACAAAGCCAGGGTGCCAGCCAATCAAAGCAGCTGCTTCAACCATCACGCCATCACTGGACCCCACATTGTAGTTACTGGAGGGGTTTCCACTCTATGCTCGCTTTTCCTTCATATGCTTAGTATTTTTTGGGTGTGCTGTGGTGTAAGGTGTATTATGGCCAGTGTGTGAATGTTGTTCACAGATGAGTAATTCTGATATCTTCCTTCCTGCCTGCTTTCTGACATGGCTGCATTGTCTGAAAGTTCGATGTACTGCATAGCAGTAATGTGCGAATGAGTGAAACAGGAATTTTCCCCCTGAAGCTTTGTGCTGCAGGTGAGGTACTTTTCAACAAACCTTCTGAACTGACCACAGTACACAATGTACACAATGTACATAATTTCAGAGCTCTACATACAAATTTTTTAGGAACGCCAGTCTTAGCTTGGACTCCTGCAAAAGCTAATCTGCAAATACTCTAGTGCCATCTAGTGGAAGAATTATGAATTCTCTCCTGAATCCGTCAAATGCTGGAGTTGTAACTTTAGAGTTTTTACAGACACCATTACAGTCTATATTTAATGCTGAAATTGGCCAAAGCAGGAAAAATCTTGAAGATGACATAGGTGACAAAAATGTTTTTCCATTTCAACCCTAGGTGAATGGGGTTTTGAGGATTCCTGTAATGTGCAGTACACATGACCCCTCACGTTGACCAAAGGCCCATGTTGCAGTATTTTCCATGCATTTTTTTCCCTCTTTTATCTCTTCCTTGTGCATTCAGTGTAACGCTACTAATTGTGTATGTTATTTACGTTCTGCTGCAAGCCAAATTTCCTGATTCAGATAATAATTAAGCATTCATCTGTATCTCGCTGCACATCCTGTGTGAGTTTAGAGTAGAACTTCCATCCCCACACAATCAGTTTCAATCGTAAACACACCATGTGCGGACTGAATAAACAGTTTAGAGTCCCTCGCGTCCGTTTTTATCCGGTGAGACACTGCCAGCCAAACGAGAAACCTCCACTTGCACGGGAAAAAAAGACAATTTGGAAACTGATTCGAAATCTAGCTGAGGTTGTAAACATTACAGTTATTCGGAACTGCTGTACCATGTCCATTGATGCTAGCAGAGAGCTTTAAATGAGATGCAGTTGGCCGACCAGAACTGTTCACTTCAGGAACTTCACAGAAGAGCCTACTGAAGACATTTTCTTAATAGGCCGCTAAAGGTTTTTCATTCAGGGTTTGTTCAAGGATGTTCAACAAGTGATATACTTTTGTTTGCTGCTGTTTTATTCTTGAATGAAGTGCTTATTTACTTTAGGTGCCATAAACTGCTTCAGTAAATGTCCAGGGGTATAAATGGAAGGAATATAAAAATGTAAGCTACTGTATGTCAGCAGTCCTGGAACAGGGTGACTGTTAACAGAAGCTTGGATCTCACTACCGCCATTTTCCATACTGTCTGTGGAGTTCGATACTGTGTAGCTGAAAGAACGCCTCTAGGCTGGTCTGCTGGGGACTGCTAAGATGGCCCTGTGGAACATTTTGATGTACTTCCACTAGCATCATATTTTCCTTCCGTTTTGCTGCTCCTGTCGTTAACCTGACGAAAACAGGGAAGTCAACCATATTTCTGGGTGGCCAGAATGATAGCATATGTCTTTGCAAAATCATTTTCCAAACACTTTCCTTCACGATGGTAAATACAGGTCTGCAAAGGAAAGTTTCCTCCAGCTTTTGTTGTTTCCTGTTGTGCACTGTTTTTTTTATACTGGGCTCATGAGTGAAATAAATAAACAGTGAAAACTGTGGCAGGCATTAGCAAATGAAAGGAAACTTGCATCCAGTTCAATCCATGTTGCACACTTAACCATATAAAGAACATGGTATGGTAACCACAAGCATGTAAAATACTTGAAATTGCATTGTCTTAAAAGGAGGGATGTTCTTGACAATCCTTGTTGATTTGGTATTAGAAAAGGCCCCTGTACAGACGCCCACAAGGAGATGAATAGAGAGAAATGGAGAAAACTGAGGTGTTTGAGCTCTTTTTCCTCACAGGATTTCAGGGACATTTAATTCCATTCCCATTGCACCTATTTCCACCCATGTGATGCATCTGTTTTTGCTGTTGAGGGTGCAGGTGGTGCGTGGTGGGCGAGAGAAGAACAGGGATGGGAGCAGAGACCTTGTTTGGGTCCTGTTAGACCCACCCAGACAGTACTTCCTCTCCCCACTCTCTGGGGACAGAATCACAGGGCAACTTTTGATGGGTGGGTCCTGTTATTGTCCAGGTTGCTTGCATGGAAGGTAAACATTCAAGTGTTATAGAGCCTCATGTGTGAATGTCTGTACATTACCATACTCATCTCTGGGTTGTTAAATGGGTTTGAGCTCCACTCAATAAGCTTAGCTTGTGCCCTTTCTAGTGTTTCACAACGGGATGTGCATGGATTTGTAATAGTTCCTCATATAGCCAGCAGATGGCAGTAAAGATCTTTTTTAATCATTACCTGAAATGGTATTGAATTAACATGAATATGAAAAATGATATGTTTGGCTCAATACAAGTAACTGGCAATTAGGTTATATTTAAAGCTAATTCATCCACTAAATTATATACATGCTAATGATAACCATTCATCTTGACTTGAAACTTGACTTGACATGAAAAAAGAACTTTTGTGTGCTTTAAGTAGAATGACAAGTTTGAGTTTGATCTTTGCAGAACACTTAGAATCTGAGCTTTCCAGAATCGGAAAACTCACATTATAACGCTCACATTGAATGGTCATGCAAACATCATTGAATTTCATCTTTGTCTTTAAGTACAACATACATTTCTGCTGATTTAATTCCATAGTTATTGCTGAGCATTCCATAGTGAAAAAAAAAAACAAACAAAAACAAAATGTAACAATTAAAAAAACTGTGTTTCTGTGGTTGAGTCCATTTTCCTCTCAGGAAACGTGAGGAGGTTCTTCCTGTGTCATTCTGTCTGAAAGCTACTGTGTCCTTCTCACTGCAGAAACTCTAGTCACAGGAATGAGGTGGTGGTGTGTGTGTGTGTGTGTGCGCGCTCCACATCACTGACTCCCACGTCTCAGTTGCATTCCTGTCATTTCTGGTACCCGAGAGAGGCCATTGTGGCCCTCTGTCTCCGGTTCCGCTCTGCCCTCCGTCTTGAGGGTACAGTATGCATGAGGGGAGATCGCTGACTAGACCAGGGATCTCTACAGATGGCACCAATATATCAGACCGATTAGCCTCCTGAAAAGACAATTATCCCGCCTCTCTGTGCTCTGAGTTGACACGGTAACTTAATGTGTTCTGGCGTTTGGGATGAACTGCTAATTTGCTGGCTTCTCCGAAAACAATACGTGATTTATGGCAGGTGTGTACCGACGCTTAAAGGCGCTGTAACCGAAAACCCCCGAACAGGGTAGATTTATGAGACAGGGGTAGGGTTACTGCCTCAGGCCACCAGGAGGAGAGCGAAGAGTCATTTATGTAACTGAAGCGTGTGTTATTTCAGGTAACCTTCTGCGGATAACGCCGAGCAGGGCAAACTCAGCGGTCTCGAAAATGCCGAAGTTGCTGAATTTGGGAGTGGGTTCCACCAGCAGGCCGCCCAATTCCAAACTATAAGGCAGGTTGGACACAATGCCTGCTCCCGACATTATTATTATTATAACGCCATTTATCAGGCCATTTGTTTCATAAGGAAGCAGCGCACCTGTTGTTGAGTGGGACCTGTTGTTAAACTGTCACTGTGCATTGTGTGCACGGCCCGTCTTAAAGCACAATAGCTTTAACAGACACCGGGCAGCAAGCTAATACCAACTGAATAAATGTTGCATGAGCTGCTCCTTGCAGGGATATTTTTACAGTGTGTTAAGTATTGCCCATTAAACGACACAAGCAGTGATTAAATGTCATTGAGAGGCATTAGCTTCTGTAATTAAACAGCAGTGTGGTCTGTGAGATTCTATATGACTGACTGGGTGTTGGGTTGAGTTTAATGTTGAGCTGAGGGGCATAAAATGCATTGAACGTCCCCAACGCCAGAGGTGGGCGAGAGGCTCTGGCATGCCTTGTCTGACATGACCGTGATCACTTTCATTTAAACGCAACGCGAATTGTTATGGTGGGTGATGTGATCCGTCCCTCTGCTGAATAATATGGCTGTGATTTACTGCCCAGCATTGGGGTAGTGTGTTGCAGAGGTGTATCTGACAAATGCATTCACCAGCATTCCCCCTGTTCACCCCGGGGTAGTGTTTCTCGGTTCTCAGATGACAAGAAAGACACATGTAACAAAGAGCCCAAAGGATCTTTTTTCACTATTCATCTTAAATCCATCCAGTAATCTGAGTCAAAACATGGAGAGACCATTTTACCCGCAATTTGTTTCAACAGTGATAATTAGTCATTGGGGAAGGAAAGAACAGTATATATGTACTAATATATATGAATGCATACTTTCTTTTATGTTTACTTTGGGTTCACATTTACACCCACTGGGATTGTGTACAGGACAATCTATAGCTTGAGAACCTGTGCTCCAGAGGACTCTTGCTTTTCACAATATCTAGCATAAGAAGGACAGTTGCATAAGATAAGTACATGAGATGGACATAAAAGACTCCGGTTTAGTGCAACAGTCGAGCAGAACTGAAAATCATAGCTTATAATCCTTCTGAAAATGTGTGGCGCATTGGCATCCTACTTTTGGTGTTGGTGGACATCTTTTATTACGGTATGGCATGGTAATTTGTCACGTTGTCAGAGCAATTGTTTAGCAGTCACCAAACTCCACTTTCCCCGGCAGGCATGTTAAAATACAATTTAAACATAACGCTACATGAAGTTTTCCATTTCAATTCATTTTGAGTATGTTCCGGGGAAGAAATGGCACTTTGCCTACACTAAAATTTATCATTGTTTCAACTATAACATTAAAAATGATAAATGTTTCTCGTTCCGGAGAACAGCCTTTGAGTCCAAGTGAACTGCTGTGTTTGAGCATGGAAAGAGGTGATCTGGTTAAAGAGAAAGTATCCAAGTTTAATCATGAGAGCATTAATCACTATTTAAGAAGAGAGGGGATTTGAATGAGGACCTTTGAATGTGGAAATCGCTTCATGACACTGAGACTATTGTGAATGAAGGGTATACATCCAAAAGTGAAGCAGGTTTATGGAACTTAACATGTCATTTGACAGTTAGGGAACTTATTTTGATTGGACACTCAATAATTGTTTATAATAATTATACAATAATTTCCTCAATAATTGTGCAGATGTCTGCTCACATCTTTATTCCTATGTGTAGTCCCACTGTATTTTGGCTCTGTTCAGTGAAATCACAGAAACAGTGCTAGACTCTACATGATTTCAATCAGGAGCTACAGCAACGACTCAGACTGGAATTAAAATAGCTCTATTGAAGTTATACAGCTCTGTACAGGGGATGAAATATGTGTAATACCATGTCTTTTATGTTTATATTCATTCATAGCATTGATTTGGCCCGTGTGTTGGCTTCGAGTGGCCAAGTGAAAGACATTCTGCAGCCTATTGTACTGCAGCAGACTGAACCTGTATGCAGACGTCAGTTTGGGGTTGCGGGTTTTGCCATTTCCCTAAAACCTGAAGAGGGCTTTTATATCTCTGGTCCCAGAATGAGTGGGTGGTGGAGGGAGGGGTATGGGGTTTGCTCTTACGCCTCCACACTGACTGTGCCAGGCGGGTTGGAACAGAGCTCCCCAGTTCCACCTCATTGGTGGCAAAGGGCCCCCCAAAGGGCCCACCCAAAGGGTCCCCCAAACTACAAACACACACCTGACAAGGTGACATGCGGTGTACTCCGCAGTGGGAGAGAAGCACACTGCTGCAGTGTGCTGGAGACAGGATTTCAGATCCAACAGCTTCCATAAACTCCACACAGAAGATCCGGGGCTACACCCGGCTGTGACGCTGTCACTTGCCAATTTACGGAAATTACTCTTCACTTCACCGTCAACTATACAATCATGTCCTTGATTTGAGGATTGTTTTTAATTGCAGAGAGAAAGAACTCCAGGTTGCTTCTCTCGTAATGAGGGCTTCTCATTTTCATTCTTTCTCGTGCCGCTTCATTTTTATGTGAATGTGAAAGCGTTTATGCTGCAGACCAGCACTACAAACCCAGACATTTCATGTTATATAAGAAGGCTGGTTTCTAAACCATCTAAAACCTAAAACTACAACAGTTTCAACTTTTTCTTTACCATTTTTTTCTGTCGACACAAACTTTTATTATTTTAACATACACATTCACTTTGATTCTGTTTGAACGCTTGGTTGGATGCAAGTGCTCATGACCATATGTCTATGGTTTTATCTGGGTTTGTTGTGTTGATGCTAAAGCACACATTATGACAGCAAAACATTTTATTAAGGAGAATGCAAATTGTGCCTGAAAACAAACATGCTACGCTTATGAAACAATAAAAAGCGCATCTGTTCCTGCTTGATGTCTTGCTCACACACGTTCGTCCTGATGGTGCTGCTGGGCTGCAGTTCTGGCAGCTGTCCAGCAGGTGGCGATCCAGGTCCAGGTCCCTATGCATTGAGCCTGTGACGGAGACTGTGTCCTGAGTCGGCCCCTCGCCTGTCAGCACGGGCATTATTTCATTCCACTCCTGTATCTCATTACTGGCTCATTAGGAGGAAAAAAGAAGACTGCTGTTGTGGAAAAAGAGTGGACTTCACCGGAGTTCTTGGAGTTCACAGGTCTCCCTTTTTTTTTCCTGTGCAGAGCGTTTAGAAAAAGCAGGTTTGACAAAGCACAAAGAGATGCAGAAAACAATTACGAAGAAATGGGTGAGCTGTGAATTGGGGTCACACTGCATCCTGAATGAAGGGTTGCAAACAACAAAAACACTCTCTAATGGAAACATTAAATGCAGCAAGCTCCCATTTCTCTAGCAGGCATAGTTTGTGTTTGTGTTTGTGATTTTTTCGTCTATGATTATTTTATTATTTTTTTGAATGATGCCGCTTATTTTGCTCTGCAAGCAGTTTCAAGACCTCTTAGGAATTTGCAGTCGACTCTTAATTACCGTTTTTGCTCTCACCTGATCAGTAATACTGGAAAGCAACATAGGCTAATGTCAGCATGATGCAGCGCCCACCCTACACAAGTAACTAAAATCAACAAAGCAAACTCAGTGCTTCAGGGGAGCCAGAACGTGTCTCTAGTGCATGATTTCTAGGTTTGTATACCGGCAGAAGGGCTCTGTCATGCTCTTGTCCTATACATCAAAGTGGAGGGGTTTTGCTCTGCTTACTGCGGTGGCTGGAGGTCCCTGGTGGGCACAACATTCTATACCTGAAACACTTCCCCCTAAAGGAACTTCCCATGTCTAAAACTATCTCCTACTAAATAGTGAATTAAAATTTTTTTTAAAAATCTAATGGTTTAATGCACTCGTTAGCGTTACCTGCTAGTTTGTACCCTTCCCGGCCAACCTTTGGAACTTCGTCATGCAGTGCTTCTAATTGTTGACTTTGTATGGTTTTTCGCTTGTGTTGTATTGTACCTCGCTTTGGATGAAAGCGTCTGAAAAATGAATAAATGTAAATGTAGCTTTCTGTTGGATTTTGGCCTGCCAGTGCTCTCCGTCAGCCTCTCTGTCCTTTCATTGGTCCTGAGCAAGATCTTTGCACAGAAACACTGCCGCCATAGGCTGGCACATCAGAACATAGCATGCACCTCCACGGAACAGTTACCCCTGGGGAAATAGGCAATTCGCAAAAGCCTGAGCCCATTCATGGGGATCTGACAGAGCACCAGTCAGCCCTTGCGGTGTGTCCACGCACTGGTGTCTTCTTGTTTAGAACTGTGCTCCTCCCACTTTCATGTGGGAAGGATTGGTTTGATGTTCATGCTGATTGCATGCAAAAGGAAGTGGTTTACTGTGAATATATCAAATGCAATGGGAGTAGTATCTGAACAGCCTTTGATCAGCTCTACATCAAAAATGATAGGCTTCCCACATGTCGGCGGATGTTTGTGCATACAAATATCTCCGTGTAAATGTTTACCGTAACATGAATACACATGGTGGGATTTGGCTCGGAGAAAAATCTTCCAGTGGAAAGTCTTCTTTTTGGCTCTCTGCATGCTGACGGTCACCAGCTAGATGTTTGACACATAATATACCTTCCACGCCAATGGCAAAATTTAAATATGCTTGGAAAAAAAAAAATTCAGTATAACCAATGCTGCTTTGGACATTGCCACTGCTGTCACCCAGCACTTAGAAGCCTCACAGACAAGCTCACAGACCTGCCCAACAGTCATATGTTCTTCCACGTGAGAATCATCAAGCCCAATCACAGCTATCACAAATTCATTATCACAGGGGCAAACCGTGATTTTGGTTAATGTGTATGGCTCATTGCTGTTGGTCTGTTCTACTTGCAATGTTCTTCCCCCGTGGAGGGACATACGCATGATGCGTAATAAGATAACTCTCAGAGGTGGACATATTGACAAGCTCCAGGATCTCTGAGAGCTTTAGCTCCACAAAGAAGGGTCCTAAACGATGCTTTAGGCGTCCCCAGCAGGTGCCTTTTCAACTTCCTGCCCAGCTGTCCAGAGCACGCAGGCTCCTCCATCTGCTCTTAAGCACGGCACTTGGCGCTTGACCCAAGCAGACCCACTCAACTGCTAAAACCATGCGAGGCATTTTATTCTCCTGGAAGGTCCACTCGTGTTGGCAGGCTCTACCGTAAACCCGGCCCTCAATGTCGTCAACAGCGTGGCGGGTCTTTCCCTTACAAGGACAGTGAACCCTGTCGCTGCACTGCAGAATGCTTGGTTATTTGAATGAATCACTCCGTTGCACTGTGTGACGGGCATCAACAGAAGAGGACTGGGACTTGACTCGCGAGGGCTACACTTGAGGGAACACGATTCATTTTTCAAAAAGCTTTGATAACTTTCAGACATTTCACACTCCACATGCATGCACCTCCACCTCTTTCTGTCTCTGCAGAATCTCTGCAAGCAAAAAATATTCATAAGAAAAATTCATACTTATTGAAGAAATTATGCTAATGTGAAAGCACCCAAGAAAATACCTTTATACATTATTGTGTTGCTGTGTTCTTGTGTTCTGGTAAGTTTAATGAATCTATTGATTTTTGGCTGTTACAGAGATAAGAGAATATGAAACATGGTAACGTATACTGTAATGTATATCTGTGTTTCAGAGGGTGAGACAGGTCATTTTGAGAGATCCCCCTGAGGTGCGCACACCTTAGATGATAGAGTGGCAGCAGTAGCACTGTAGTAAGGAGCAGGATTCGTAATCAAAATGTTGCAGGTTCGATTCCCAGCTGGGCCACTGCTATCTGTAAGTTGCTCTGGATAAGAATGTCTGCTAAATGCCTATATTATAATGTAATGAGCCCTGATAAAACTGTTACATGGGTGACGAGGTGAATTCTGGTGGCTGTCTGCGCTCCTGTGCTAAGACATGACTGGATCTGTTTGCTGGTCACACCGTCAGTCAGCAGATGGAGACAGGCCAGCTCAGGGGAACAGTTTTCTTCATTCCTTCCTAAGACTGCCATTTGGAACACAGGCACGTCTCATGTGCACGCTACACCTTACTGTGAATGGAGGAATTATGTACTGTGGAGACCGTGTCATCATAGCAGATACGTTGGATGTGTTGTGTGTTATATAGCTCTGTTCACATTTGCACGCACAGTTGGGAAAATGTCCTGGGGGGTAAAGGGGGGGGGGGGGGGGGGGGGGGGGGGAAGAAAGAAACCCTGTTTCCAATTTTCACACACCAGCTAGAGAATGCATTTTTTTGACTCAGAAATTTAACCAATTTGACAACTGTCAGTAATGTGGATCTAACAATGAGCGCATAAATAACTGCAGAATTCCAGACAGTCGTGTGGGCACGTGGAAGACACAAGCTGAACATCTGCCCTTTTATATCTCAATACGGATTTATTTTGTCTTCAGGTCTTAAATTTAGACTTTCTTCCAGCATGTTCTGAGGCAGATTTTCATTTTTTTTTTTCTTTTTCATGAATTGTTCTGTAGGAGATAGAACTGGGTGCACACTAGTGGTGAAGCACAACAGTTTCTTCTATGAAAGACAAGAGTATTTTGGTTAAGGACGACAGGGTTTCTGTGAAGGATGACAGTATGTTAGTGAATGATGACAGCATTTAGAGTCACATGGACCCCAGTGTCTGGAATGGACATGGGTTTACACTCTCAGGACCAGCTTAGTCACTTTGAGCCCACACAGTATCACACCTCTGGTGACTCAATGGCTGTAGTGCAACTGACACGATTCCCTTGCACACATGGGTGACCACGAACAAAGCATCGTTCCTCGTCAGGTTCCGCTCCAGGGCAACGGACAGCCGAAGACCTTAACTCAAATGCCCAGTGACTCATCACTTTTACGCCACAGCAAACTAATGTAGCCTGACGCAGCGCAGTCACCACCATGGATTTTTTTATAACCCTTTTTTAAATTTTTTTAAACTTATTTAGCCCCGCCGTTTCAGGTTTTGTGGGCACATTGATTCTTGCATACGGCGCATTGTATTTTTGGTTCTGCTTTGCTCCGCTGCATTTGGACGTGTTCATTCCTCCGCGACTTCGGACTCCTTTCCATGTCCGATGAAAACCAGGTGGCAGTGTAGCATAGTGGTTAAGGAGCAGGACTTGTAACCGAAAGGTTGTCGGTTCGATCCCCGCTGGGACACTGCTGCTGTACCCTTGGGCAAGGTACTTAACCCACAATTGCCTCAGTAAATATCCAGCTGTATAAATGGATAACATTGTAAAGAACTGTAACCTATGTAAGTCGCTTTGGATAAAAGCGTCTGCCAAATGAATAAACGTAAATGTAAAACGCTACTCTCACCGCACCTTCAGGCCATTGTTTTCTTCCCGTTTGTCCGCATGGCTTTTTAAATGCGTGCACCCTGTCCCATTCTGTGGCCCTTTGTGCACCAGGTGACAGCTATAAAACAGAAAGCAAAGGGGGAACAATGTTTGAGATTATGGGGGGCCATATACTGACCATCATTTTTACAAGCGGCCAGAGATAATGTGGGCAGAACTGGCTGCTAATGCAGGGGATTTTTTTTAAAGAGGTTACACCGCGCACAAAGCCGGTGCTGTAAAACACCTCTGCTCATTCTGACGGGCCGACTCCGGCATTGTTGGGCCCCTTTTATGCGCCATTCCCATTCCCCCGGCCAGGTCAGTGTGACCCTTTGACCCCCGTGGCCTCCTGAGCATGTTTGCTCAATGCAGGATTGGGTCATTGGCAGTGCAGCTTAAAGATTACCTCCGCCACCTCTCACGGACTCTGAAAAAATGCCATCTCAGCATAAACGGGCCGTTGGAATGTACGTCAGAGTGCTGGATCATAAATTCAGTCTAGCAGAACCAATAATTCATCCGACAGTAATGGCATCTTTCTACCACCCTGGCACGGCCAAAACATTATACGGGGAACTCGGGTTTTGTGTTATCATCCATCAGCGGGCAATGTCAATGTTTCCAGATAGTATTGAACAAAAAGTGAAGAGAGCTCTACACTGACAGTGCATTTTGATCACGTTTTTGTATTTTTTTTTTTTTGCGCGTAGGAGAGAACTCGACCGTGAGCTCCGATCCATTTTCAGAATGTCATCCTAATCAACAGACTTCCTTACAACATCAGGTTTATTTATCTACCGTCAGCCTTTCAAAATGCTAATATGCCCTCCCAACACCATCAAACATTACCAGGAAATTACTGACGCATGATTTAATGAAACGTAATACGTGAAAAGACGTGTGATCGTATCTCACGCATACTTGCAGAACAGTAAAGCCAGATGGGATTTGCTGGTGTTTGTACAGTCAACTGCGTTTCTACAGCGCCGGAGCACTAATGATAATCTCCTCTTCCGGCCTCTTCTCCTGAAGCTGTTGCTGTTAACAGCTTGATTATCATGTATGTCCGTGCCGCATTGATTGTGTCTCCTCTGGCACTGCGCTGCTAATGAATCTGTCGAGGCCTGTAGTTTCAGGACTTTCCCCTTTGACCTCCCTCAGACGTGCGAAGCGCACCGCCGCTTAAGCCGTGGCCACCTGTTATTTAGAGTGACTGGCAGAACACCTCACAACCAATCGGACAGCCCAGGACCTGGAGAACATCATACCATATCACTTTACTTTAAGATCTCATTAATAAACCATCAATGAAACATTCTTAACATTTACTGCTCTTATTATAACATTGATAGGTTGTTGTACAGTGCTTGTCCTAAAGTAGATTCTACTCTACATGACACTGTCCTTTATGAATAACTTGTGAGCGCTCATCAAATGTTAATTGATGCTACAAAGCATTAGTTGACTCGTTTTGCAGTACCTCTAGAATCGGACAGGCAGAACAGTAAAAGCTACTACTGGGACCTTATTGTGAAGTTTCACCCTAGTCTGAATGCTGCACTGAAGATTTGAATGTTTAGCATATACACTGGTCTCAGAAAAGCCCCTTGTCCGTTCGGTCCATAATTTATAAAGGGGATACAATGGTCAGCGTTTCTGACTAATACTAAATACATAGCAAATAAAGAAACAGTCTGTAAAAAAAAAACATCTGTATCTTCAGATCAATAATTAATTGGTTCTTTCCCTTCTTCAAAATAGTTCAATGTAAGATAGTAAATCGGATGTAATCGGACAGTCTTAAGGCATTTCAGTGTTGAAAGGAGTCAGGTTAAAGCCATGCTTCATAACGTGGAGGGGTATTCATTCTTGGCAAACATTTTCCATTCCCCTAATGTGCCTGTGGACCCTGGCCAAACCCTGACACAGCACTCACTACCTGCCCGTGATATTTCCATGAAGGGCCAGTTGATTGATAAGAGATAAACTGAGCCTTAGTCAGCACATTATGCAGTGGCCGGAGCTAATGAAAGCTGGATGCTGCTTCCGGTCGGGAAAGATTTAACGTTCACCATTGATCCAGATGCCGTTTTGTTTTTAACCATTAAGCTACTTAATAAAGGCCTACATTTTCTAATAGGTGATGTAGGAAATAGGCTTTCAACTAATAGGCTTTCATCTAAAGCCTTTATTTTCAGCAGCAACATAACTTACAACTTAAAAACTTAAAAAAATATTGTGATTCCCGGACCTAAAAACAGTGAAAAAAACTAAAATGATTAATTAGGTTACTGTAGGCAATGTGAACATATTATAGTCCCACTCCAAAGAACAGATCATAATAAAACATAATTACGTATGATTTCACACAAAGGACCAGCAGGAGCAGAGGGAGAGAGCAAAGGAGAGCGCCTTTAACGGATAAGATTGTTGTACTTTTTCGTAAACACTAGGTTTTGGCCCAACAAATGAGATCATCACTTGACTAATTACACATTGGAGGACTGGAGAAGCACAAACAGTTGCACTCAGCCTCTCTGGAGACTGCCAAATCCACGCCAGTGTGTGGAATACATTCCCCCGTGCAGGACAATTTCATCCCGGCAGCCGTTATTTGGGATGGCTCACCACTCCCAGAGACTTGCCTTGGAGGGAAAATGGCAGGTCTGTGGCCTGTGTCGGTTCCACAAGAGCAGGCCCCTGGCAACCTCGTTACTGGTGTCGCTACGCATTAGCGTTTTACGCGGACACACCCTGAGCAGCAGCCGGGTTTAATGGATGCAGGACGAGGGTGTGAAACTCCCCCCCCCCACCCCAGCCCCTCCCTGCAAGGGTTCACCCATTCACAGCGTGCAAACACACAGGAGCACCACACATCTCCGTGACGTTACTGCGGGTTCAGAAATGACACAGACAATAACCAGGGCAAAGTGAGCCAGAGACAGAGTGACAGAGGTGATTAAAGAAAGAAAGAAAAAAGAAAGAATGGAAATAAAGACAAGAATAGAAAGAAGGAAAAACACGGAAAACAGCAAAGAGCACGGGGCGTGATGTGGAAGGTGACTCCAGTGTGCCGTGTGTTCCTGTAATCAGGAGCTCTGATGGTGGTGTCATCAAGTGAGAACCAGGTTCAGTTTGGCTGATGTCCCTGCAGAGGGTTGGATCAAAGCCATGTGGGAATGGAAGGGGACAGTGGGAAACCAAATGAGCTCTCTGCAAGGTCTTTGTTCTCGCCTTTGTCAGCAAAAGCAAGCCAATGGAATTGACTGCCCTTGACAAGGGCCGGGCCTGAAGGACATCATATTTAGGTAATCCTCATCAATGTTGATAGGTCTGATTCAGAGACAAGTGTTTTCCAGAGAATACAGAGCATGCTGACTTCTGCGTAGGTAACAAGGGAGGTATACCATATGCACTCAAACACCCTCAACAAACCCTAATGACTTTTTTTTTATCTCTGAAAAGCAAAACAAAAGGCTGCCATACAGTAATGTTTGTGAAGAGACTGCGAAGACAAACCACTTGTTTTAAACCATGAAAATGCATACCAAATGCTGGAAACCCCGGACTTTAAAGTAAGACAGTCTCCAGCACTCAGTGCTGAAAACCCACTGTGGCGCTCTCTTAAGCAGGATGGCAGGCTTACACTTAAAGACAGAAAATGTCAGGAAGGTGAATAATCTCTGAGCGCAAGGTTGCAGACGCCACGGTGGAACGCAGCACGTCTCTGCCCTTGAAGCCGTCTCCAGCTGTCTTTGCCCGCCGCAGCCTGGGAACGCCACGTCGGATTCAGCCGAGGAGAGCGGCAGTCTTCGGGACTCGTAGATCACTTTCACAGAACATCAAACCTGCTTTCTCTCACACGGGTTAAGATCATGCCAGAGATGAGGCACAACATTTGGACTATAGAGCTCCTCGATACTGAAATTGAGGCCCCACAACTGCTGGGTCAGACTACAGATGGAACACTGCCGTCTACCTGGCTACATTCAGGTATGCCTAGTCTGTGCCACATTCAAAAAGGTCCTTGGGGTCTCTGTTGAATTCCCACTGGTGCATCTGACCCTTCCATTACATATTATACTACATTACAGTCATTTAAGAAATACTTTTATCCAAAGTGACTTGTATAGTTACAGTTTTTACACGTTATCCGTTCATACGGCTGGATATTTACCAAGGCATTTCTGGCTTAAGTACCTTGTCCAAGGGTACAGCAGCGTTACCCCAGCGGGGAATCAAACTGGCAACCTTTTGGTTACGAGCCCTGTTCCTTACCGCTGTGCTACGCTGTCCCCCTCCAAGGCCATCATTCACTCTACCTTACACAGCAGCTGTTCCCATGAAACAGAGCAATGCATCAGAACTCTATCATCGGGACTTTTCATTTTGTTGTGCATATGCTTTTTATGTGTATCTGTGCTCCTATTCCTCTTCATATTTCTCCATACACTTCTGACGGAAAAACCTCTGATGAGGGTTTTGTCTGTATTGCTATTAATCACTGCTTCCATACCTGAATACAGGTTAATTTTATTTAAGGTGGCAGCAGTAGAATCATAGATAATTAATATCTGAGTGTAATTTGTAAATTATACATATGAATATACATATGAAGTGCATATCATATACGTATGAATATTATGAATATTCAGCTAATACTTTCATTCAAATAATATGTTGTGAGTTAGATCAGAAAGGTATTGCTTTTAGGTGAAACAGGAACTGTTATGCAAGCTATTGTACCTTTATTCTTATTCATATTCAAAGATGAAGGCATATAAATATTTGTATTCTGTATCCATTAGGGACTCATTGGGTTGTCAGATGTTGAGAACTAACAGGATTTTGTATGCCTTTCAGGTTATCTTGATCAAATGGAATCATTCAAGAATGTCACATTCTATATCAGTTTATATTTTTCATTGAATAATAAATGCATAGCCTGTGATTCACATCAAAGACCTATTATAAGCCCTTAAATTAATAAATTTTCTTTTTGATTTCTTACCATAATTTGAAAAATAAAATGCATTTCATTGCTAATGCTCATCTAATTGGTTAGATATTCTCATCTATTTACATTTTTGTGTTGTTATAAATCTGCTTAAAAAACACAATCATTCATATGCCGGTAAATAGCACTCCTATCAGCCAAATCCAGATGCGATTTATAGAAAATGCAATTATACAAACTTGAGTCAGGAATGTCAAAGCACCTTTCAGGTGTTTATCCCCGTAATGAATATAAATTATGGCTCAGATTGCTTTCAGCTTGCAAACAGCACCATGCGGCTACGTTTTAACAGGAGCTGTGGATTCTAAAGCATCATCATCATCATCAACATCATTGGCCATGAGCTTGCCCTCAACCACAAGCTGACTTAATACAGTAATATGAACTCCTGCCACAAATCACCATTCAGTCCTAGACAAATTGATTAAAAAAAGAAAAAAAAGTGTCTTGCTTTTTCATGTAATTGCAATGGCCTTTTGCACACCGTTTAATTCTATGGGACACGCTGGACTCTTCAGCCATTGAATGAAAAGACAAAGAAACATGCAGAATACATCAACTAAAATTATACAAAGGAATGTAATGGTGGTGGCTGATAAACCTCACAAAAAAGAAGCAGCAAAAGTACAAAAAAATTAAACTCAACAAAAATCAAAGGAACCAGCCTGAGCCTGGCCACAGAAAAACAAATTCTTAGAAAAAGACTGTTCTCACACACAGGTTTGATTGATAAAGTTATTGCTAAAACATTATTATGCTGCAACATTATGTGAGTAGCAGGTTACCATTCCTAAAGTGGGCTTCATCATGAACCAAAGCCTTTTGATTTTGAACGTATGCAAAATTTTCAGGGATAGGGTAACAGTCAGCAGGGTTTTCTGTTGTAGGCTGTGGGTTCAAGATAGCATAGTGTAGCAGGACTGTAAAGTGAATGAATGAAGTTTTCTTTCACATAATCTGAATTTTTACAGTAAGAGAAAAATATGAAGTTTGGCAATAGTCCAAAACTGAGTGGGCAATGAAACATGTGCTGTATCAATAACTGAGAGCACAGTTGCAGAATTTAGCCATTTTGTTATGAAAATTGTGTAATTAATTAATGAGTTAATTCATTCATTAATTTCATTTATTTGAAATGCATGCTGCAAGCTTGTCTCCATGGTAACCAGTGAAGGACGTCAGGCAAAGTACCATACTCGTTGGTAAATTAGTCATAAGGTCTGCGTGGAGTTGGATCCAAGGACAGTCCTCCATTCATCGAGTCTAGGGCCCTTAGCACCAACTACCTCCGCACTGCAGAGAGTTTTCAATGGAATGCTTTTATCATGACACATACAGTGCGCACCAGCTTTTTTTCATAACCCTATGTCTGCGAATGTGGGTGTCTTTGTGCTTGATAAATACAAGTAGAACAGGTGAAAAGTGTCTGTGCATTAAGCCAGTGGGGGGAAGGGGGAATCTGGAATGTCATGTTTCATTCACCTTTGCTATTTACAAATTATCAGACACAAGAGCGAGAGCTACAGCATCCCAGACATCAGCCCTAAATTAGTTTTGTTATTGAAAGACTTTTATACTTGACTGGACTACTTACAAAGTTATCTTTACACTATATAATTTATTTATTTATGCAGTCCCACCTAAGAATCCTGCAACTGTTTAGTTACCAGCCCAATCCTTTAGCTGTTATTCTACATTTGTATGTAACCTGATTGTGCTCCAGCTTTTTTGGCAGTTGGTGCAAATGTGGGCTAACAAAGACAGGAGTGGGACATGACATCCACAATCTAATGGCGATGCTAATTTGATAACCCGTACATAAATAACATTGTTCACTTCACTGAACACATTTTGAATGACACTACAACAGAGTCTTTCAAAATGATATCTCCCCGACATCTCACCTCATATACACCTGGCAGTCCTGTTTATCCTTGACATTTCTGACTTTAAACAAAAAGAATGAAAAACGCCAGATTCTTTTCCTCGAAATCATTTGTGCTGTGATTGTACAGACTTGCGTTTGGCACTTCTTAGGAGCTCTCAAGTACACTGATCAGGAGCCAGAGTGTGACATGTCGTTTCTGTCTACATTGTAACAACCTGAAACTACAATCCCCAAAAGAACGAACACATCACAGTTCATCATCTTTTCTGCCTGCAAAACTGCAAGCATGGTCCTGACCTTAACATGGCCTGCCACTTGGATATCAAAGGTAATTTTCAAGTGCTCACAGCTGGCCTATGGAAGCCTATTCTATTTACATCAGTGATGGCCTTCAGGGCAGCTCAACTTTCCAAAACAGCACATGATATTTATCTTTCTTAATCATTACAAAAGCAGGGCACTTTGTTCAAAAATACATTTGCAGCCATTACACACAGCAGTTATCTCAAACATTCAGTTGCTTTGAACTGTAAATAATTTCAGTTGATCTTCATAACCTCAGACTATCAATATGGCTTGTTTTTATTTCTGCGCACCTTTGGAATGGGAATGATTTCCCTCTGCAGATTCAGTCATTTCTCCATGCCAGATGACAAAAATGGCTGTTTTGTGTATTCAGTGATTGTCTAAAATAAGCAGCTGGTGGCAGATCCAGGTATTCTTTGAGGTATTCATTAAGTGCTTCTCAAACCATGAAGTTTTTGTAAACTTCTGAGTGAATCCAACAAGTTGGAGCCAATCTCTTCTCCTCTTTGGCCTTACATGGTTAAAAAAATGCTTGCAGCAACTATGAGAGTGATAGTGGTTTTCCAACAGCCAGATACTGCCAAGTTTTCAAACAAAGTACCGGCAAGGCAAAGCCACTTTAGTAGGCCAAACATGTGGATTTACAGACTTGCAGCCTGAGACATATATTTCACTAACTGGTAAATTCTAGGAAATATTGTAAGTGAAATGAAACTTTTATCCATAACCTTAAAAACAACTCTGGTACTATTTAGATGGGCGATGTCCTGTGAAAAATGTAACCTTGAGCTTAACCTTGAAAACTGTGCCTGTTTTGCGTGTGCTAATTGTGCAGAGGAAATGCAATTACACACATGCAGAAATGTGTCAAGTAGGATGAAGAATCACTGTGGAATCTGTCTATTGTGGTGGACAGGTCCCGTTCTTAAAGGTGCAAGGTTCTGACGTATGCCTTCCACACCAAAAGCAATTCTTGCTAGACCAAAAAAAAAAAAAAAAAGTTGCATGACATCTTCCACACTGACCCCACTGTAAACAGGAGACTTTCTCCCTATAACACAATTGCACAGCTTGCTGTGATCCCTGTCACATTGCTTGGCAGTTTCTAACTTACCAGGGTTGGGAATCTGTTCAGTGCTCATGGAGCAACAAACGTACTTTTCTCACAATGGAAAGCCGATACGTACCAGCCGGCAGCGGTGCAGACTGCGCAGGCTGGAGGGTCATGCACACTGTGCCTCAAAGAGTGCCAGATCTGCATGTCAGCTCACATCCTCTGTTCTCAGGCTTAATGTGTGTGGTGTTCCTTTGACAAAAGTAATAACATAACTGATTAGGCGTACATAAATCAATATCATCCTCTCAAAGGAAAATCCCAGCGCTGAGATTTGTCTCCTTAATAACACTTTAATTACTGTAAGCACAACATTAGATTGCTAATGACATGTTCATGCTGATGCTGAAGGAGGGGTTTATAATTGTCTGCATTTTCCATCTGTTTCACTTCTTGCGTTTCTAATGACTTTGCGGACTAATTGTATTTTTACTCTCTGATTCGGGTATGTTTTGTCTTTATTGATCAATAACTATCACCACTAAAGCAATGTAGGAAAGCTATTACAAAGACTGAAGACATTGAGATTTGGAAGTGTGTGTGTGTGCGGGTGTCTGTGTATGTATGTATGTGTTGTGTGTGTGTGAGGGGGTCTGTAGGATTTCAAGACAGTGTATAAGGCAGTGTATAATTGTCTGCATTTGTATAAAGTTTTCATTTCTGCTAATTTTCCATGCATTAACCCTGTGACCTGTGATAAGGGAATAGCGGAGTAATGTTTCATAATTTTTCTGGATCAGGTTTAACAGTCGGTCAGCTGACTTTACTAGGTCAGTGTGCTGAAGCCCCCCCATCCCCCACCTCCCCCCTACGCGGTGGAGGACGCTGCGGAACATCTGGACAGATCGGCTGTCATGAAAACGGCGGCGGCGCAGACCCCGGCGCTTTTTTTTTTTTATGAGCGCTCTCAAAGCGCGCTGATCAAAGCCAACACTCGCGCAGCCTTCCCCTGCCATCTCCCCTGCGCTTTCATCACATCACCGGGAGCGGCGGCCTTTGTAAGTTACGGCAAAGTCAAGGTGATAAAAGTGGCCCGTGGAAGAAAGTCACGGAATGTGGGAACACAAGCGCCGTCGGACGCTACACACTCACGTGACATCAATACACGTGCTGTATTTTGAGTTTTTTTTTTTTTTTTTTGGGTCACATCCACTATGCAATGCGTGACAGGAGAGGTTGATCAAGGAGCATCTTTACAACACTTCAGGGTTGAGGTAAAGAATAAAATTATAGCAGAATGTTGAGCTTTACGTTGTACCTGCAATATATAATGTGGTCTACATCATATGCAGTAATGACCAGTTTGGTTCTCTTGCTTGTGTAATGGAAAAAAATGATCCTAGCAATCCCTCATATTAGAGAGCGTGAGTATATGAAGAATGCACCAGGTTTCAGAATAAGGTCAACACTTCTGCTGAAGGAGAAACCTGACATACATGCAGACATCTCACTGCCAACTACTACCACTACAATCACAGGGCCGCATCTGTGCAGACCTATTGCATTGGCATCCAATGTATAATCCAATAGGAATATCTAATTAGAATAAATATGAAAATAAACCTTACACTTATACTGTATGTTAAATTTCCCACACTGATTCTTACATGAGCTAGCATATGGTACCAATATGCCCCTTTACAATATAACATTCAGAGAAGTATGCAAGTCTCTCATTAGCTGAACTGAGTGAACAGGGATAGTTTTGATTGCATTGATTGCAATTGGATGGGTTGAGCTATTGACTGGCATATCATGTACACATGTAATAAATCTGCCCGGTTCAGTTGATTATCTCACATAAAGTGCCTGGATTATCGCTGAGGTTCTAAGCAAAGATTTGGAAGAAGAATTTTCAGACAATCCCGATGCAATTACCTAAGAGGAGACAAACCAGTTCCACCCACAAACCAGTACCATCCACTCTAAAACCTCCACTTACATTTTCCTTTCCACATTGGCTGTTCACAGCATCCCTCCTCCACCCCATGTCCCCCCTTTATTTTCCCTTTTTATCATGTCCGAGTGGGGGGGCAACAACCTTGGCCCATGGCCAGGTGCACTGTCCATGGTGGACCCCAAGGCAAAGAAAAGTACAGCAATATCAACATATATTGTAATATTCATGCTATGACTGTATTAAAATTTGCATCTACTGAATTATTATGTTTCTGCAGCTCTGTGCAAATTCTGACATGAGAACTTAAGTGGCCCTTTGTGGGAGATGTGTATGATACATATTTGGGAAGGAATTTAACCAAATGTGGGTGTGTCTTATTTATTATCAAGACACACACATTCTGTCCTAGATGCTTGAGTTAGCTTTGTCCCCATAACCTGGGTCTATGAAACAAAGAAAGCGTAATCAGTAATATACACTCCAAGTATTCATAGACATAGAAAAAATGTAAGACAAGCAGCGCAATCAACTAATTTGACTACCGAAACGTGCTCATTATTCACATGCGACACCAGACGTGTCTATACGTCACCTCAAATAACGACCCCCATCGTGCGGTGTCCTACAAGAACAAATGCTGAAAATAAACTGTGTGCTCTCTGTCTTGACCAAGGAGTTATTTATATCAGAAAGTGCAGGGGGGTGTTCACGTCTTATGCTATCAGTGCTGATGCAGTGGCAACACTTTGTGGTCCATGGTCCTCACCACTCAGGCTAGTGATGTGGATCACTTTTCCTGTGGTCTAGATGTGTTATCTAGTGTGCTAGCTGGCTAGTGGTACTATACAGTTTCCCAGTGGTTAGGAACACAATGTGGTCCATCACTTAGTGGTGTTTTAGTGGTGTTTCAGTTCTCTTACTATGCTGTACATGCTGCCTCATGTCCTGCTAACAGTTTAACTTTTCTTGTTTGCATATTTTATAAATTCATCATGACTTGAATCTGTACGACATATGACCCTCAAATGGGAACTGAACACAGCCATCTTATTGTCTTTTAAAATGCAGCAATTTAGCTTGCCAGCAGATACAAAAGGTGTGCATTTTAGTGTAATATTTTGTTTTTAACGATAATGATCACATTTGAGCGACATGTTGTGCAGTTGTCCATTTAACAGTAATATTTGCAATCTAGGGTGGTAGTGGTTAGTGGGGCCACAGTTAATACATTTTACACATTGTTATGCAAATAAAAAACAGGACCATTGCTGGTAATTGTCGGATATGTTCTGGGTTATTGCAGCGTTCTATTTCCTACTGCCTTTGCTCTGTTAAACACATACCTTATGTATAACAGAGCACTATGCTAATAAACCAGCTGAACAGACCAAACTGAGAGGTATCAAATGTTTTCACAGAGATGGCAAACACTAACGCCTCTCTCTCTCTCTCTCGCTCCCTGTATGAAATCACAGTGAAATCCCTGCAATGCCAGTAGATCCGAAGCTGTAAAGCCTCATTGTCTAACCTCAGACCCCCTGCTGAGAGAGCAGATGTGGGCTACCACTAAAAACAGCAGCTCTGTGAAAGCCTCAAAAGTCTGAATTTTCCAGTGAAAACACTGAATGTAAAAAAATGGTGGTACATTGATGAACAGCATGAAGTTAGCCTGGTCTGACACTCAGTTGCTCATATTAACTTGGATGGATACTGGAAGTCGCTCTGGATAAACACGTTTGCTAAATGCATGCAATGTAATGTAATGTACAAGTTATTTGACAACATTTCACTAACTTTACACTAACGTTTCACTAACTGGGTTCAGACTGAGGTACATGTCAAGCTGGTCATTAGACAGGCACGAGACATCAGCAGGGCTCGATGAATACAAACTCACTTCCATCAGCGCCAGCAGGAACAAAGGTGACAACCAATAAAAAAGCCCCAAACTCACCTCACCACATAAACATTTGGGTAATCTAAATGACCTACAATCTACTCTCAGAGAGAAAACAGATACTTTTTTCTGGAAGAAATACTCAGGCTCCATATATACTTTAACATTGCATCTATTTTTTTCCCCTCTCAGCACTCAGTCACTTTAATGCAGAGAAATGTGATCTGGAATCCTGTCAATATGACCTTTGTCACCGGGTCAGTGGGCAGAAATAAAAACACAGGGCACCAATCATTAATCAGAGAGCTAGTGTCCGAGGCTGGGGAGCTGGTAACAGGCTGTGCCTGTCCGACACACTATTAATGGGCCGATACTGTTCTTTGCAGCTGTAATCTATCGTTCGGGCAGGACCTCTGACCCTGTCCCATGAATCGTCCCGTGGAACAATGCAAGGCTGTCCACCAGGGCTACGCTTCTCTCCTCCATTGCTGGGCTCTCTCTCCCGCTGCGTGGGAGATAGGGACGCCTCGCCTGTCACCCTGAGAATGGCCGCTTCCTCGTCTGTGTTTCCACAAAAAAAGAAAAAAAAAACAACAACAAAACAGCGGACTAGCGACTGTGAGAAGAAAACACAAAGCCTTCTTCAACGGTAAATCCTCTCTGCTTTGCCTCGTAGGAACCAGGGGAGGGCAGGGACCGGGTGGCACAGCTACAGTTTGGCTGGCCTTTTCCTAATTCTTTCACCCTCACTGTGTGAGACCTGAGAGTTTGAATCGTGTGTCAAAATGTAAATTCTGGTTAATTGATGTCCCCACACGTCACCCGCTGGCTGCATCAACTGCCGTATGCGTGACAATGCAGACTGTCTCCCTGTGCATCTCTTACATCTCTTTCAAATGATGGTCCGTTAATGAAATTGGACACATACAGTACGTACTCCTAGGTAATTCGGCAGAGCCTCTCTAGCCTAAATTCTGTGCCTCACTGCTGCCACATTAGATGTAATGTGATGGGACGCAGGTGACACACATTTACACTACCGGTCAAATGTTTTAGAACACCTCCATTTTTCCAATTTATTGAAATTTAAGCAGTTCAAGTCCAGTGAATGACCGGAAATGGAACAAAAGGAAGCGGTAAACTGCCAGAGGTTAAAAAAAAATGATAAAAAAAGCATTATTTGGACAATATTGCACCGCAGGAAGTAGTATATTGCTTATCATAATGGCGAGAAAAAGGCAATTAACAAAGGAAGACAGACAGAACATTATAACCCTTAAAAGTGTAGGTCTTTCCTTGGGGGGGTGTTCTAAAACTTTTGACCGGTAGTGTAAATACGCACAACATTATACCCGTTTTTCATTGACTTTTATGGGAGAGTGCAACTGACTCCTCCCTCTTGGACAAACGTGCGCAAGAAATTCATATAATCATAATCAGATTCACTCATGGATTGCATTCTTCCCAGGAAATTATCCCACCTGGTAAAATAATATAAGATTAGAAGTGGTTGAGTTCCTTTGCTGATTAAGTCAGGGGGTGCTGTAAGTGGTTGGAGAAACTGGGATGGTAGAGCACTTTGAAGGGAATAGGGAGTACATTCACCACCGGTGCACACACAAATACATATTTGCGTGTGCGCTCACACAAGCATACGCACTGGGCGGCAGCGTAGCATAGTGGTAAGGAGCAGATTCCCCACTGGGGCACTGGAAGGTGCAAAATGGGTAAAGTGTAAAAAATTGTAACCTATGTAAATCGCTCTGGATAAGAGCTTCTGCTAAATGCCAATAATGTAATGTAATGTATACAAACACACACATCCACACACTCTTGCACGCTCACATGCACAAAGGCCTAACAGCCGTACTCAGCCTGCTGAAGTGGTGGTGGGTAGTCGGTGGAGCTCTCCTGTGTGCAGCTCTTCTAAATGAGTTAGCAGGGCTGTGATGAATCGGCATGCATATTACCCTTTCCCTTGGGGCTGTGAGGGCATCTCTGCCCTGTCTGCAGAGCGCTGGCAGGTCCTTCCAAACACCACGGCCTCTGGCAGGGAAAACTGATGCCAGCTTTCAGCAGAGCGAAAAGGCCTCACTTTCATTTTAATCTACTCAACACAGGTCTGCAATCAAGCAGTGTGTGAAAAGAGACATGTCATGACTCCCTCAGTAAAGATCAGATCAATTTGGAGTATACTGTATTGCTTTGGGGAGCAATTTATGATAAAAATTGTATTGTTTTGAGGAATCATTTGTTAATTTTTCTGTCTTCTACAAGTACCCCACATCCATTAATTCAAAACAAGTTGCTTAAAAGGTGTCAGAGGGTCAGTCTGCTTATTCCAGAAAAAAAGTTAATAATTTATTATGAACCAATGCTGGGTGGAACAAAAAGCAGCAAAAAGTGTTGTGCCATATAAAAAAGGATTCACAGTGGTGCTCACTGCCTGTAGGATCATTATTGCGGTGTATGTGCTCTATTGACTGTGGTGTGCCCTACCACAAAATAATGTAATAATCTAATGGAGAAAGAATGAAAGAAATAGAGATAGATTTTAAAAGGAAAGCCATTGTGTTCATACCCTGGTGCACGCACACACACACACACACACACACACACACACACACACACACACATGCACACAAAAGCATCTGGACTGGGAGTGGTGTCTGCTTTTCAGAAACAGCTGTTCTGTTTTCACTTAGACTCCGAGTTTAATTCCATCACGGGCTCCTGCTCTTTTGAAAGGCCTCAGAGACGCTGTGGATTAAGAGAGGAGGGAGACGCCGCAGCAGTGGTGGTTGGGAGGAGAGGATCTGAGAAGCACATCTGTCACCCTCTAATCCTGTTACATTCATACCTAGACACAGCTTCAAACCAGTCCTCCCACCCAAAAGAAGGGAATCACTTCATTATGTTAGATAAGGCTCCCCCCCAGGCCCCATCCGCAACAGCACTCTCAACTCCCAAAGGCCTTTGCTGTCTGAAACTCCCAGCCTGCGGGCTCCCACTTTGTAGCACTTTTCTTCATAAAACGAAACATTCTGAATCAGAACCATTAGCTAATCTCACCTCGCAGAGGCACTGCATAAGCGTCATTAGTCATCGCGGACGGCTCGTTCATCACCGCGAACAGATCGCCAACACGTGGATACTTCGGGCGAGATTCGAACAAAAGCCACGATAAGCACAGCCTTGGAGACTAGACACTGGCTCCACTTCAGACTCATTCCTCAGAGCGACTGGGCAGGGTCCAAATGCTATCTCCACAAGCTACCGTATCCTTACATTACAAAACACTCACTGCTATTACAGTGAACTGCTTCTTTATTATCCGGAGGGTGAATGGCTTGACTAAGTGGAATTCCCTAGCATTCACAATTTCAATTTATCACTCAGACCCTCCTGGGCGGAGGAAATATTTAGCATGATATTTTTGCTGACACGGAGCCTGCTTGCCAATGTACACACACAAATCATACAATGATTTAAATACCCCTAATTCATACATGACTAACATGATTATATGCAACGGAACAATAATTCGTCATTTATTATCATCAAATTGATTGAAAATGTTTTTGACTCCTGACTAAGAAAATGAAAGAATTTTCATATATTCGATTAAAAATGCGAATAAACCGGTTTTTTAATGGTCAACCTGAAAAGATTGTACTATGAATCCCTTTTCCTTTCTTACCTCAGTGAAAAATTTCATGTTTAACATAAAATTAATAGTAATTAATGAATAGAATCTCAGTATTTATTCTCATTTCTCAAATGTCATATCATTTTCAATAACTTCCATAACTATTCACTGGTTCAAAAGCAAAAACTTTAAGAACTTCTTTGCTTCAGAAGATATAGATTACATTTCTTCATGAACATAAATACATAACACAAAGCAGACTGTTTTGTGTAATCTTTGGCCGATTTACCCTCATCATATTTGAAATAGAGACCAACTAGAACATGAGGTACCTAGTTTACAGCAGAAAGAAAACATTCTGTTTTGTTAACAAGTGTCAAGTATGTACACTTTAAGAGACTGAGGGCTTTCCATGAGGTCATAATGTCTGATGAGATAAAGTGACTGCTCAATGAATTTCAAAAAGCCAGCACTTGATCTCTGTATCAACCAGTTGTTAATAACATCCTCCACACCTGTCCCCCTGTTTTATTCCTCTGTTGATTTACACACATAAATCTTTATCATTTATCATAAAAAGGATGTAAATTTTTACCCTTCAAGGAGCAATTAGAAAAAAAAATCCAACAGAAGCTGATGGAACCACAGGGGTGTGATACCGTAAAAGTGAGATTTTCTCATCCAAATCTCCTCCCCGGTGGAGACAGCACCATTAAACTTTGTGAGATAAACTGTTGTGTAATGTCTGGCTATTTCAGGATTGACTGCTAGCACTGAAGGTCAACCCTATGCAGCACTGCTACCAGCACCAGCCATCCTGAGACAAATGTATTGATTGGGATGAAGGTCAAGGGAATGGCTGATGCAGTGATATGTATGGAGTGGTCTCATGTATATCCGAGGGCATGCACATTAACACACGCGCATGACAATAATGTTTTTGCACGGTCAATGCCATTACACCACACCTGTGTGGTTTCACCCATGTCTGCTGTGTTTTTACACACTAATCATGAGAGACACAGATTCTGTCTTTAATAACTCATTGAAGGTACTTACTATGGTAAATAAGGGAGACACATATGTATCAACAGAGTGGCCATGTTATTTTCCAACAATGTTATTTTCAAGTGCACCTAGATGTGAATTATGTCTGCTTAACCAACCATTCTGGCAATATAACATTGACACAATTATGTGCAATAATCTAGCTTGGACAATATTTTCTTGAAAACAACTTGCTGTATCAAAAAGCAGGAAAATATTCATAAAATGAATATTTTCTTAAGACAAACAAACAATAACCAAGGCATTGGCACAGCAAAGTACGAGAGTAAATAAATAATCTGAATTATAATTATATATTTTCATCTGGCAGATGCCTTAACCACAAAACACTTAGCCTTACCCATTAAAATTCTTTCAGTTTTCATGAGCATTATTATGGACCTACCCTGAAATGGAACGCTTTACACTAGAAACTTTATGCATTTGCTACTTAACTTTAAGGCATCAGCTCTCTTGAGTCCTACATAAAACATGACCCATTTGGATTGTGTCCTCTTTCAGTAATACAGAGGCCCCGCTCACTCCTTACTGAACCCCTCACTAGGCTCTGTACTTGAGAGAGAATGGGGTTAAGCCCCCCTCTTTTCCAGAAGACATGGATGGTTGCTTCAGTAACTGACACCTCAGACCTCCTGCATTATACTGGCTGTGACAGCGGAGGTTTTTAAATGCTAATTCCTTCCCTTTTTAATTTCATGTTTGGTGGAAGGCCTGGATTCCGGGGATAACGCTTGCATGCACGTCCGACAGGGTGTGTCTGGTAAACAAGAGGCAGAAGGAAGTGATGGGAAAAGATTTGTGGACGGGTAAAATTTTACCCCTCATCCCTCATTCTTGAAGAATGCCTGTTCAGCGAAACACACTCTCGGGCCAAAGCGAGAAGGGAGTGCAAATTGGAGCACCTTCCCCTCCTCCAGATGGTTTACACTTCTGGCCTTCTTGGCTCTGATAGTGGCACACCCTAAACTCAATGATGGAGCCATTGTAATTTCCTAACCAAAGCTTAGCTGAGATTGGAACAATGGCAAAACTGTTCACCCCAAGGGGATCAACCATGCCTCTCCAGAGAAATGAAGACTCCTAGAGATATCCCGTAATGAGAAAGGAATTTACAACATTCTCCAGATAAAAATTATCAACTGATAAAAATGTGATGACATAAAATGTAAAATAAACAAACTGGACCCTGATTTTCTATCAGCCTATACTGTTTTCATATTTATCATGAGGCACAAACCAATACTTGCTATGTCAAACATATTATGCACATTAATTTTTTAATAATGTAATTTTAATGTAACGTAATAATATGCATAAAGTGTTAAGCCTTTAAAAATTTTAGGACTGTCAGAGAGTTAAATGAATCTCAGCATATCTGTGGTCCCACCAGGGCATGACCGTTTGCAGCTGTATAGAGGCACACATGCAATAAAGTACTATCTGTTAGACTGGGAGTGTGAAAAGTAACCCACTTGTTATATTCGACAGGTGGGTGTAGAATGTTCTGGAAAGAACCACGTGGTTAATTGACTTTTTGTGGCGCGTCTTCCCAGCCTCTAAAGGCCAGTGTTATTCGTTTAATTGGGGGAGAGCTGTCAAACTGCTGCTGTAGCTGTTTACTTCACAGTCCCACCTTGCTTGTGTCGGCCGAGCTATCAGACTCTACAAGCGTATAGCCATGTAGCACAAATGAACTCCTCCACCTCTGTATTTAGTCTGCAAAAAACATTTGCAAAAACAGCATGCTCAAAGACAAAACCTAGCAATAAATTCACTGTGGGGTCAACAAAATGAAAAATCCAACAATATTAAACACAAACCATGACCAACCTCAAATCTCAAAATTACAGGGTAAACACTCTTGGCAACTGCTATATAAAAAAAAAAATCTGAAAAATTTGACATTTAGAAAATAAAATTCTTCACATCTGCTATAGTCATTCCTTTTTAAAGGAAAATAGCGCATACATAAATATTTTATAAAATATTTCGTTCACATGCATGACCACATTTTATAATGTACATGTGCAGTGCATGGTCTTGGCTCATCTCCAAGGAATGCAGTTAGCAGACAATTATCATTCTCTCTACCCTACTGCTCATTGGGCACCGCTGCGTTGAGCTGCCTTGGCGTCCTCATGTCCGTAGGCTTCAGGTTTGACCCTCATCACAGCACAGATAATCTAACTTTATTGAAAACGCATACCAGTAGAAATCAGATTAACAGGATTTGTTAACTTAGTTTGGTAAAATCACAATTACATTACATTGGCTTGGCAGAAACTCCAGAATATCCAGAATGCTTTACATAGCTTACATTTTTTTTTGCATGTTACGCTTTAAACACCTTGCCCAGGGGTGCAACAGAAGTGCCTCACCTGGGAATTGAACTGGCAGCCTTTTGGGTCACAGGCCCAGCTCATTATTGCTTTGCACCCATTGCCCCCATGCTGGCTCTTTTGAGATGAGATATGGTTTGTCAATTGACTTATTTCGCATTCTTTTTATTGTCTGCAGCATTTTCCCAGGGCTCGGTCACCTGATACGTCATTGTGTTACAATGGAGTGCCGGTCGTTACGTATCTGTTACATGTTTGCAAGCACGAGTCAATTATGTAGTGGCTGGGTGTCATGTGTTCCACTAATCGTTCATATTTCCTTTATTTCCCATGAGCCCCTGTGTATGTGACCCCCCCCCATTACTGGGTCAATGCTCTTTCAGGCAAAAAAAAAAAAAAAATGCACTGAAATACGTCTTCCTAACAACGGGCTGACTGGCTCCATATGGGCCTGCCATTGTATTTGCCTGACTCAGAGTGCTATGTTTCTCTCACAATATAATGGCTCCCTGACCCCTGCCAAGATAACTGGACCAATCACTGCAGACTGTGCAAAATACTCAACAAGGAAATGGCATTGGCTGGGGACGCAGATGGAACGATTGCAGTGACAGGCAAGGGCATGCGCCACTGGGGGTTGGAGAATATGGACTTTACAGTTGTTTAGAGTTGAGCATTCAGAGCATTGGGACTGGCTTGAGCCAGCTTGTCACATACAGACAAAATATGTTCTGTTGGAGGAAATGGTGGTTTCTGTAAATCCCTCAGGAAATTACACAGAGCCAATCTATGAGCAAGCATGACTTGAAATCATTTTTGCTTTTGCGTGTGTCATGGCCTGCAAGGTTTTGCATGTTGCTGTTGTGATTGCGTTATTAGAAGTAATAATTACACATTGTATTTCAATTGATATGTAGGTATCAGGTAAGTAATTATCTTCCTAGTGCAAGAAAGTATGCACTGGATGCGAATTTTCTTCAGTCACATGATAAACAGGACCAAAAATCCTTTTAGCTGTAATATCTCATTTTATGCACGACAAACATACAAACAACACAAAACATTGCCAAAGCAACAAACGAATTACAGTGCTCCCATTGTATGAGATGAATATTGATGAATATTTCCAAAATCTTTCACATCACTAGTGGTATTAAATAAAATGTGATGAATATAAAGGATGTTTTTAATATTCTACAACATGTGTCTGTTACTTCATATTGCACAATTCACAAAAAAGCTGATATGCAAAGCACTAGCAAAATGAACCTATGCTGAGTACAGTGCATATTGTGTTTGTGAATGATAAATTGTTCACAGAAAAAAATGCCTTTTCAGTGAGGAGGTAGAATGCAAATGCAAGGTGCCGGATTTCTGCAGCATCATGCATTATACGCAGTCAACATTTAACACAATGTTCTCTGTGAGGGTTTAGACAGATGGAGACTTAAGCATGTTTGACTGAAAAGGTTACAGAGCGAAAAGAAATTACTGTTTTGGAGTCACTGCCAGAATTTTTATCAGTACTGTGAATAGGACTCCTGTCACCTTGAAAAAAAAGGTTGTTTTAAGCTTTAATTATTTAGGGCTGTCAAAAAGTTGCAAGTTACAAAACGCGCCTTCTGCCACCCGGTGTGTTATTGAAGCAATCCTGGGGCTGCACGCTTTGTGAGGAGCTCCCACTGTCTCCTAGAACTGAACCCCAGACATTGATAATACTGTACCTGGAACATACTCTGCTCACCAGATGTGCCTTTGTATCTATTCACCATGTATAGTTGAGGCTCATACACACACTGTCTCTTACACTCTCACACACAGACACTCTCACATTCTCTCTTCCCCTCTCTCTCACACAAACACACTATCTCTCTCTTTCTCTATCTTTACCAATCACTCACAGGCATATCCCTGTGCAAGTGCACGCGCGCGCACACACACACACACACACACACACACACACACACAGACACACACACACACACACACACACACACACACACACAAAGGTTTTGAAAGAGGCTCAGGAAAAAAGAAAGACCCATGTGTTTGGGGAAAACGGTTGCACCCTGCCGTGGTTCACTCACTCTGGGGCAAGAATTAATTTGCTGTGAACAGTAACAAGCCCTGCCTCCTTTCCATTCCCCCACTGGCAAGCCAAGGAGAGGTGCAGAGGAGATCCAGATGTCATCTTACACATTTGCCCTCCCCCTCAAAGACATTCACTCATTTTCTCACTCACACACACACACACACACACACACACGCTCAGCCACTCACGCATGCATAGACACACGCGAGCACAGACAGTCTAGCGTTGATGAAATATGCATGAGCCCAGACGTGTGATGAGCTGAATCGATGGAAAAGCCCTCTTATGTGCAGGGCCCTGACAGGGCTGCACCTGTGGGCACGTCCATTCTGTCACTGCTAATGACCAGAAGGTGTGGCCCCTCCCCCCATTGTCTCTGATTGGCTCCGGGGAAGGAGATCCTTTCTTCCTGCAGGATCTGCCTGTTCCTCACTCTGTGCTGAGCCCTTCTCCGGCTGACAAAAACAAGAGGTCCACATCCAGATTTCATTTTGGAGTAGGCCTTACCACTGCGTGCAACATGGACATGAAACAATGTGAGATTTCATCTACTTATTAGATCATAAATCCACGTTAACACACACTGAAAACACATTGCTTTTAATTAATAACTGAAAAGGACGAAACCACCTCATGTTACCTCTTCTAGACCACAGGGCCTTCTATCCAAAGCACAACATTTGAGAAAATTCAGCACCTGCAGTTACGTTGTTAAAATTTTGCATTCATTATGAGCTTTGCAAGTTATTATCCTGGCATTTATGTTGAAGAGGTAAGCACAGTGGGCTTTATACTTATATACTTTATACTTATATCTATATACTTATTTACTTATTTTTATTTTTAATAGCGTTTTATTGTGTGCTGTCTTCTTGATTTTATTATTGCTACTACCCGAACCGGGACCTGAGTACCTCATTTCGTTCCCTGTCATGTACAACATGTTCTGGAATGACAATAAAAACATCCTTTTCTATATCCTTATCCTTATCCACAGTGGCTAAATGTTCTCATAGGCTTCCTTCTGAATTTCTTTCTTTCTTGACTTTCCAAAGAAACTGAAAACGCAACACAAGGACACCAGGATATTGTTTGCCAGATATTGACATTTAAGACCCCCCCCCCCCCCCAAAAAAAAAAAAAAAAAAATTACAGTATATCTTTGTCTACAAAGTTGGACTGGCTTTGTACACTGTGAAAAATGCCAAGCTCAGCTTAATTAGCGTATGGTGTGGGACTTGCTGAAGGTGCAGGGAAACTTCTGTTGACAGCTCAGTGGAGACCAACCAATCAGGACTCTGCATTCCGTCCTCCAGAAAGGCTAGACACCCATATCGTAGTTTATGGCATGTACTGTTAGTCGCCAGCTAAATGACTTAATGGGTACGATAATAGTCTAACTATGTTGTGGTGATTTGATAGGTAAAGCGTTGAATAAAGTCCCTCTTCACAGGATGGCATCACAACTGGGCAGCTAAGTCAGGACACATTCCCTCACTGGCTGTCACCTGAGCCAATCAGAAAGCTGCAAATGTGAAGTGGCGCTAGGGGAGCGGTGGGTGGTGGGAAATACAGGAGGCACAACAAAGGCAATAAGGACGGCATTCACATCACATTACACAGACACACCCACCTGCTCATGATCACATATTGATCCAAATGTTCTATCATTAGAACAATGTGCTTCTATTAACCATCTTGGCTTAAATGCGACTATGAGGGAGAACCACCCGCAACGGGTCTGCTTTCCATTACCTTTCATGCTTGTTCCTTTGCTTTGGCTGATCATGTAGTTACTGCATCCCGCAACTTGCCGATGCTTCTGAACCAAACGCAATCCAGTTTAGATGGCCCAAGCAGACTTCAGTTTTACATGGGAAGACTGATTTGGGGTACTTGTAGTACAACATGTCCAACAGTGTCAGTATCAATCAAACTGTTATCAGCTTTGTGTAGTTGAAAAGTGAGACTGAATGGCAGGATAAAACGGGCTATTATATAGCATTAGGAGTTCGCGGAAAAGGGTTTTTCACACATTTGTTGTCTCGTTCCACATCGACACGCTGCCCCCAGACATCCATTACTCACCATGAGCTTTTCATGTGGTGCTGATGGGCTTCTGCAGAATGTCTCTGATTGAACAGCTCCCTGGAAAGGGTGACTGCACATCACTATTGTTCACAGTGATTTTTTTTTTCCCTGACTACCCAATTAAATATATTCAAAGGAAACACAATCCTGACAGCATTGATTTGGGTCCTTGTTTCCTTGCTACAGTTACCCCTTTGATGAGGACACATGTCTTTCTCTTGATGGAGAGACAAAATACTAACAAGGGTTGTGAGTGGGGGAGGCCTTTATTTGACCGTGTTACATGGCAAACATGGGACATCACCAAAGGCTCTGATATTTCCACTTTGTCACAGTTTGCATCTTTGTGGCAGGATGCTGGCATGATACACAAAATTAAATACCTGTACAGTGGTACCTATATAATATAGATTCTGTAGCAGAGAGGACTTTGGAACGTGTCACAATTCATTGTGTTTGTACTTCACTGTACTATGTTGTCATTATTTGGTCTCTGGACCTTGCTTTTTTTCAGTCCTGGTTGTACCATGTTTATTGGCCAGAAATGTAAGGCCATACAGTGAAGAGCATGTTCACATTTCGAGTGATTTATATCACCTTCAGTTATACTGCTGTGTTACAGCAGCCTATTCCTGCCATCGGTCTTGCGTTAAATAAATTTAACGTTATTATTAATTGTGGCTGGCTGAATTGCTCAAAAAAGCAAATAAAATATGAGCAATAGATCCTGTTATTTAAAAATAGGTTATATATGGTGCACAAATACAAATTACAATCTGTTGTGATGTAAAAAACAAACAGAAATGCCATTTTCTTCCCAAAGACATTTTACGTACACACACATAAACACACAAAAAAAAGAATTCCTTGAAAAGAGATGAATTCACCGAAAACGTCCCGCAAAAACAAATCCTCGCTGTTCCACGCATAGCTTTTAAGACAGATGTCTGAGCGTGTGCCTGCAGACCTTGGTTATTTCTGTACAGGAATGCATGTGCTGCCTGCCTGCAGCTGTTGTGAGAAGTCATGTCTTACAGCATCAGGAAACCAAATGACACTTTGAGTTCATGGACGATAATCACTTGCGGAGTACAATGTCATCTGAAAGGGGAACCTTTACAAAGCTAAGATTAGATTACTGTCACTACATTTGCTGTAATGCATTGATTTGCATGTACACTATGTCTACGAAGCATGAAAACAACACCGCAAATTAACATTCTGTATCCATTTTTGGTTTTGTTGTGACATTTCAGACATTTTATGATGCCTCTTTATGTCTTGTTTATTTTATATAATTTTTGCACTTGCCTGTCCTGCAATCAGTTCAGTCTGTTTGCCAGACGCTCCCGTGATTCACTGTTAAAGTTTGTGTGAAATGTAAACAGCCAGCAAAATAATACAAACCTATTTTATTAGCGGAGTACACCAGCGTAAAAAAAAAAAACAGAAGAAAGGAAATGAGCTTCTCATCTCACGCGTGTATCCGATAAAGGCCTTCATTTGCTGCTCATGTCACCTTTACAGTTACGTGTCTGAGACCAACAACATATCTTTTGATTGAATTTCTCCAAATCTAAACACAGTGGACTTCATTTCAATATAGTCCTCATTTGTTTTCCATGCCTTCGTATCGGTACGTACTGATCACAGGTATGTACGCATCTTTCATATAATCATGCTATCCTATATTCTGTTGTACACAGAAATACAATTTCTCCCTTAATAAAATAATAAATTCTACTGTTTCCTTCTGACTGGCACACAGGATATCCTGTTTTGATATCATACAGTTCGAGCATTTTAGCAAATTTAAAGGGTATGACCACGGCAGTTATGTTTAGCAGTGATTACTCAGCAAAAGTGCATCTTAAAACATGCAAACCAGCTCCATCTATGCTAAAACACAGCTACATATTAGTTTATGGGCTTACTGGGACCAGGCATGGAAAAAAAAGAAGTGTCGGCGATGCTGACAGCTGAAATTAAGAGCCACAGATTGCACTTGGAAGTTCAAAAGCGCGTGCATTAGTAGGGGGACAGCCTTGGGTTAGGTTTCTTTGTGAAGAGATGAAAGGAATAAGAGAGGACTGTGGGCAGTGAAGGGAAGGTATAAAGAAATGCAGGAAAGGGAGGATCCATTAGGAGGAGGGTAGACAAATATTTATGAAAGCATTTCTTTTAAATGATAAGCAGGGGAGACCACTTCTAACAAATTTTACCAAATGGACTCTATGTAAAATAAATACCAGTAAGGCTCTAGCGACATATGTGGTGGATGGTATAAAGAATCAGTTTCAGTGGAAAATGCTCCGTGAGAATAGATGCTTTCAAAATGTATTTTTGCTGTTGTTGTTTGTATTCAGTTTTTCCTCTGTGGTAATGAGAAAAACAGCCATTTTGTGTTCATGGTTGGATTGGCATCAAAAATCCATAAGTGTTCCCTGGACCTGCTAATGAAACACAATGAAACATTCCTGCTTTTTTTTTTCCTTTTCGCTTTGATTCGACCAAATACTTATCAGGTCAAAGAGGTAAGATTGGAAAATGGAAAATCTAACAAGACTGGGAGGAAACTACTTTTATGCACTTTCTTTCATAAGCATACCGCAGCCAATTGGCCTTGGTCTCATTACGGTCTCTCTCTCTTTCTTTCTCCACGTCTTTCAGCAGTAAATTGTTGCAGAGGCAGTGAAGGCAGAAATATGCAGTGAGCTCTCACAGTCAGGGCCTTGCAATATCTGTTCCTTGTGGCGCTCCCACTCACATTTGCCGCACAAGGTCACTGATTTACCATGGTGAAGATGCTGATGTATAAAGGCACTTATTTCTCTTCATTCGATATGTAGGGCCACACACACATACACGCACACACACGCGCGCACACGCACATACATACAGCTGCGAAATACAATTAAGACATACATTGCCTAATTGTAAAAGCAACCTTGCCTGACATGGAGAAGAAAACAATTTGATACTTTAGTTTTGATGTGAATTTTGCCTCTCTCAGTCGTCTGTATGGATAATTCATACTATGCATACTACTGGGTCGGTACACGACACAGTTAGTGGCACAGTGGCCAGTTCTGCCCCTAGGATCCCACAGATGGGTGTTGGCTACCGGAGTGTCATGTGTTAGTCACCATGGAAACCAGGGACAAGCCAGCCCGGGTAAGGACTCAGGTGGGGGGAAGGGATGAGGGTCAATGTGCAGACTGAACACAGTTGGGTCTCCAAAAAAAAAAAAAACAGCCTAACCCCATAGCCCATTGTTTCACCATGCTCAAAGCATCTGGGTTTCCTCAAATGGTTTTAGATATGCCCACACAGGATAATCAGAGAACTCAACACACATTTTCCTGCATGCTAACTCATTTTTTCCACAAGTAGTTTCAAGCAAATCTGGCCAGCACTGCAAGTAAAGGGTTTGCTGACACTCTTGGGAGGCTGTATGATGCAATTCGGAGTATATGGGAGGAATTTAGCAGCACTGTTCAAGGGGCTGAAAGTGGAAAGCTATCTGTACGCATCCCCTGTAGGTACATTTTAAAGACCCTTAAAAATTATTGAAATGCTCACACACTTTACAGATGACAATACAGAGGTGCGCCATGCTGTTTAAATGACTCCCTGATGGCAAAATGATGAAATTTCTGCTTGGATGAAGGTTGCAGCTCTTGACAGCAATTCATGTTACAACGGCAGGGTCAGCTCCAAACCCATGCAGGTTTAGCGTGGTCTCTTTTGTGCACTGCTGAAAGAATACTCCCTTGTTCCTGTAGTGTAGAGTATGAAAGGCAAGGCCCCTCCATTCAAATACAATGGCATCTGTTTATGAAGAGCCATTTAGCCATTTTGTCATGTCATGAATGTATTTTAAGACAAACATCACCCACTGTTTTGTTGAGCAACGTCCTTTCACGACCACATCATTGCTTTTCGCTTGTTCCTCTCAGTGTGTACAAAGGGAAGTGAGGGAGGTACACACCAGTGATAAAAGCCACCTAGTCTCTTTAGCTGAAGACTTGTTGAGACAGGTACTGTACAGTACTACCCGCTGTGACTGTGTACACTGAGGTTCTCAACAGGACTTCAACAAACACCGGCGAGGCGCAAGGTCATTATGTTGTTGTCATGCAGCCACACATCAGTGTTGACTTTCCCAGGCTACCTAGTTCTTTTTTTTTTTGCTTTGTTTTTCCTTTGACTCAGATCTTAGATATCTACAGACTGACTGCATTAACTTGCACATGAAGAAGTAAAATCTAATAGTTAGATCTGACACTGCAGTATCTGAGAACTGGCATCAAAAATAAGGGCCTTGCAAAGAAGCTGGAGGCATACTGCTCCATGCCAGTCCTGTCAAGCAGTACAAACTTTAGGCCAATCTGCATCGATCAAAATAGTCACATATAGCATACAAGACGTGCAATCATATTGTTCGTGTTAAGTTGATTATATGTGCATATTTAGAATGGGCCTACATAAAAAGATGTAGTCTGGAAAATTATAAACCTGATGCTGACAGCACAGTCCCCCCTGAGGTAGGACTAAACCTTCAGAGGAGAAGAAAACCCACCGTCAGACCAAGATTTGTAATTTGTGAAGGCAGGGGTGTGTCGGGGTTTCCAGCTTCGGTTTGCCATAACTCTGGGTCAGTTCCAGGCAATGTGGCCATGCAATGGAGCTGTGTTATGCAATGAGGCATAGACTGTTAACAACTCCCATAGTTTCATAAGACTTAATTGAAACTCTGAATGATTTGGGAGGAGAATTTACATACAACCTCTACGCAACTGACAAAAAATAGACAAACTAGGCCCGTCCACAGCTATAAAAAAAACTGCACTTTCCACCACCTTTCAGCATTAGCTGTTCACGACATTCGCAGTTCGCTCTTTTCTGACTTTTTAAATGCTCCTTGACTGAGGATGGATCTCCTGCTCCATGCTTCTGATATCTACCTCTTCGGTGAGGCTCTGCCTAAATGATAGTCAATATCACATGTGTAATACGATGCATAGCCTATATTTTAAATTTTCAAGTTTTTTCATATTTAACATCATCTTAATAAATATAACACAATGAATTGAGTTAGAATGAACGTAGAAATATCTGGTGTAATGTATCATACATTTTCTTATGTATGAGGTAATGAATGTAGTAGAACATTGTAGAGACATGTCTGTGTATATGCTGGCCTTCTAATAGCACGTTCTCTCTGCAATAACCCCTATCACCAGGTCACTACTGCATATTGCATGTTAGAGCGAGGGGAGATTAGGGACAGGACCTCGCCTGGAGTTTCATTTATATGGTAATCTGTTGAAACCGCTCTGAGTGGATCTCAAATAAAGACAGGTGGCTGGTGATGGACAATGAAATCACTCGAACAAATTCTGCTGGTCATGTTAACCTTGTACGTCCTTGTATGGCAAAAAAAAAAATGGATTTCTCATCCATTTGCTAGAACTCTAGTGCTCTATTGCAATGAGAGAATGAATTTACCCTCATCAAGCTACATCACTGAGTTGCCTGGGCACATGATGGCAATAATTTATGTAGTCACACATAAGGATTGGGATGTGTCCTGCAGAAAGCTTCTAAAATTCATGTGTGGGACAGAACCCCACCTCGCTGTGAAGGCTAGGCTGCGCTGGGAAGAGAATGTCCCCTGTGGCCCTGCTCCCTCCCCCCGTGGTGCCGAAACTCCAGGGTAATGCGGCTTGATTGGCGCTCCTGTCAAAGTGATGAATCATTTGATTTCCTCTCACCGCACCACGTTCCCCCAGAACGCCTTGGTCGGCCCCAGCACACCCTCAGTGCTGCCATTAAGGGCACCGCCTGTTATGGTAAAGAACCTGCCGTCTCTCCTCAGAGAGTGTATGAAGGAGACACACTCCTCTGGTTGCACCCGCAGAATAGATCGACTGCCTCGCTCATGTTCCGGGACTAAATGAAAATCTAAGATATTTTACCAAAACGATACCAGCCATTGAAAACACCCAGGAGAGGCTTTAACACCAAAACCACATGTCAGCACCAGGCAAAGTCTACCTGCCTCATGATGGGGGAGCTTAGCCTCAGCCCAGGAACCCATCAAGACCTCATTCTCGGTCACAAATCACAGTCAGAATTTTCACTAGCAGCAGCTTGGCTCAGGGTGAAGATTTGCACTCCTGTATAATCTGGCTGCACCGCTTAACGGACTCAGATTCATGTGGCGGGTCAGAGCACTACAGTAAACTATTTTTCTGAGGAGGCAAAGGTAATGACCTGGAATATGTGGCGCTAATGAAGAAGGGTGAATGGAGGGGGGGGGTGGAGCACAATGCGGGTTTTGGGAGCGCTGGGTCGGAATGTCATGCACTGATTGTGCTGAATGGCAGTGACTCCTGAGGTCACTGGCACAAAGGGCTGGTCAGTGATTTGGATGGTAGTTAACATGCGGCCGGATTAGAGTGGGCCAGACACAGGGGTCAGGGGGCACTGTGGGGGGTGAGGGGGACACAGATGGCTGACGAGGGCATGGTCGAGCCCCGCCATATTCGCCCCGCTTTCACTCCTGTCTCCGCCTTGCAGTGCTGCTTCATACCTTCTGAGCTCACAAATTAATCAAGCTGGAGCACAGCATGGACAGCACATTGCACCGAAACCCACCTTTTGGCAGTACCATAATTTTCAATGTTTCTGGCCCGGCCTATTTTGTCCATTGCTTCAGTGTATACCTCGATTTTAATCTTTAGTGTTATTTTGTGCCAGAAATCCTTGTCCTGACACCTCAGTTCACCCCAAAGTCAAACTACAATTTATTGTACGTTACTTTTTTTTTTTCTTCACCATTTTCAATTTACACGTTGAGGTGCGTTACTTGACTCCAGAAACACATCGAAGTACATTACTTTACTCCAGACACACAATGTTGTACTTTTCTTTACCCCAGTCTGTACTGTATTTCTTTACGCCAGACTCTGTAGTCTGTAGTGCGTTTCTTCACTCCAGGTTCAGTTTGTGGTGATATATATGATCTGCATGTCAGCGGTGTCCTGAGCTCAACCTGACGGCAGTTATAGTGGGAGCTGCTGGGAGATGGGAGAGACGATCCCATGCCAACATTCCAACAGCGTGAAAGAAAAACCGCTCTCCACGAACAGCGGGCGTGAATGCTATCTGCTCAGCAGACCTTTTATAAACCCTCGTTTGTAGGGGGAAGAGTTTCTGCAACACTGCATCATGAGAAAAAACAGGAAATATGTATTTATTTTAAAAGTAACCTATTAGGCTTGCTTATGCTGAAATTAATGATGGTCTATAATGGAGATATTCTAATTTATCACAGTATATGATAGATTTCAATCTAATGAGACCTACCTGTATGAAACTATATACTTTGTTTTTAATCAATTTTATTAGTTTTTTAAACTTTTTTCCATAAATCTCAAAATTGATTTCAATCTCCAAGTAGATATGCAATATGTTTTAAATTACATTTTATAAAGCTAAGTAAAGTACTGTTAGTGAAAAGGGGAGATATGCCTAAGGCTCCACTTTGGTCACTCAGTGGCAGCACAGAATCAGCTATCACCTGCCTTCCAGCCCCACACAAAAAAAAAACAGTTATCTCTCCACCTCACCCACTTCCAGGCTTCTGGTATCCCAGAGACAGAGAGCCATCAGCCAATCAGGCACAGATGCTGCCTCCTCACAGCATGCTGCCTTTTACCACGCACCGCTGCCCATGGAATGGAGAGATAGAAGCCAGCAGTTGGAAGGCTTGCCTGGTATTTCAACTGTTGCCAGCAAAAAAAAAAAAAACCCTGAACTTTGAAAGCAGGGCTTCTATTGGACAGTGCGCCTAAGCGAATTATCCAGTCAGAGAAGACTACTGGTGCCAGCTGAGTATACGCAAGTTTTCAGAATACATTATGATATAGCAAGCAGGTAACTCCATTCTGAACAGAAAGCATGACTATTTCTGAATATTCTTTGTGCTTTCCACTTTAGTGTCACAAAAGATTTAAAAAAAAAAAAAACCCTGACCTTTAGCTTTAAGAATGGAGTCCTAGTCAGTAATATGGCTGGGATTGCAAACTATATTATACCACCAACAATAGCAACCAAAACAAACACACAAAACTGCCCTCTGGCATATGGCTTGTGGTTCTTTGTACTTCTGTCTGTTTCATTGGAAAAACTGATAAACTGATTATTATATGGCCTGTAGAGAAGCTGGCCGATACTTCTCTCATAAACTAGTCAAAAGAACAAAAGGTTAAAAACCAAACAAAGGAAAGGAAAGGAAAGGAAAGGAAAGGAAAGGAAAGGAAAGGAAAGGAAAGGAAACCAGCCGATGCACAAACAGCAGCAGCAGGAACAAAGTGAGCTTCTCCCTGCTCTCAAGCGACACCTGTATTTAATCAGGTGTCAATCAGTAAGGTGTGGCTCATTATCCAATAAGCTGGTTCCCCCACAAATTGCCAACAGGTGAACATAATTGACAACGAGTGATTAACAATTGACAATTAGCACTTAGGGAGAGGTGGTGAAGGCTCTCCTTCACTTGGTCACCCATTTCTTTCTTTCCTTCCTCTGACTCAAGAAACAAACACATTTCAGATGTGACTCTGACACTGATACAGCATCTTAATAAATCTGCATTTTTCATCTAGTTTTGGGTTTAGCTCAGTCAGATCTCCTGCAGTCTAATACTTCTTTCCATGACATAAAATGCTCTTTTAGCCAGCTAATAATTCAGACGAGGAGTGCAAGCTCCCAAGGTAATGAGAAACGCAGCAAGTCATGTATTTAATGTTCTTTTGAAGTTCATTTATTGCCTCTGCTGGCAACAAAATAAATTTCTATCAAGGACATTCAAATCTTAACCTTTTTCTATAGTAAATCACCATCTCGTTTTGGTACATTGTGTGAAACTATGTATATTGCTACCAATTTTACAATTATTAGGAAAAAATCTCACAATAGCAAATGCTGCAGATTTAATTCTGAGCCCGTCCAGCACACAGATAAAGTGTCATGCCTCAGAACGCTTTTATCCCTAAAAATAAAGATGAGCAAGCTTATTGCTCTTCCTGCAACATTTATTGATCAGTTTAATTTAACCGCAGCTGCAATTTCACTGACTCAACACCGGCGATGACTTGATTCATATGAATTAACAAGAAGAATATGAGCTCACTGGAGACGTCTGCACCCATCTCTCAAAAGTACTATAAGTAACATTTGAATCTGGTCTAACCCTGTTTAATGTGTTGTATAAGTTTTCTCCTCTTTTCATTCAAAGGAACCCAATGCTTGCTCCCAGCGTTTTTTACTCAAGGTTCATGTTTGCAATGATACATGATGCACTGCACTGAATTTGAAATACCGATTGTATTCCATCGATACTTTTACAAACTTGGTGGTTTACATTCCGACCATCCAAAAGAGGAGAGAGGAGCTTCAGTTATTTCATTATGAGAGGTTACTTTAATCCAGTTCAGGCTAGGAAAGAACAGATGTTGTATACTGGCAGACATTGTACAGAGCACACATTGTTGGACATTGTTGAGCTTTTTTAAGAACACATGACATCACTGCCAGTTGGTTTGCTCATTATTACAATTGCATGGGTCTGTTCTTAAGAGCCACAATCCCTTCACCTTCCAAACCATTGTAAGTATAAAGGCTCTGCTAGGTTTTGCATTACGCTGCAGAACTATTCAGTAATTTGGATCAGTCTTGTGTTTCTATGTGATTGTTTCACCCTTTTGTAATTGGGAACTCCACATGTTCTGATGTCTCAGCAATCATAATGAAGCCTATCATAGTGATACCTACCTGATAGTAATTACCTTAACTATAGTCTCTCACATGTGAGGTGCAAATAAGCACTGCAATACTACTACTACTACTACTACTACTACTACTACTACTACTACTACTAATAATAATAATAATAATAATAATAATGGACTTTAAAGAAGAAAAAACAGAAATGTAGCATTGCCTGTACAAAATATATGACATTTTCTATTGCTCCTTATGGATTTCTGTGTCAGATCCAATTGAGAGAGCTGTAAACTCAGACCTTATGATAGAACTTGACAAATCCCTGTGGTCCACCTTAGTCTAATCCAGGAGCTTTGGTGCTTGTGTCCTCCTATTCTGGCCTTCCACAGAGGATCACAGCCCGTTAAAGACAGGGAAAAAAAAGGACCTTGCAATCTTTTGAATTTTACAATAGGAAAATCAAAGCATTTTAGTGCAATCTGTGAATTCAGCACTACACTGTAGCTGTTCTCCAGAGAGAGCTACTAGTAAAAAAATATATTAAATAGGATATACTTTAAATGTTTATTTTCTCCCAATTGTGTTCATGCACAGAAATGCATGGACATCATTGCAAGGAGGAATGCACACTTAAAACACTTTATAGCAAATAGCTTGTATGATAGCACTAGTCATTATTAAAGTAATGCACACTATCTGATCAAGTCTCTGGATTCTGAGATAGATTTGAGTGAATCAATCACTGTGTAAATCCAAGGAGCCTTGGGATTAAATGCAAAAAAAAAAAAAAAATGGCGCTATGGTGTTAAGGGAATAGTGTGGGTCAATGGTTACTAGGCGCATATAGATTTATGTCCTTGTTTGCACTATCGAGCAGGCCTCGCTGGGAGGAAGGATTTAAATAAGGAGCAATATTCCTCCTGCACTTTCAAGAGGATATGCCAGTTCACACTAGACATACAACCGAGTGGGACATCACATCCTATCCGATATTGCCTTGCAGGAAAACAAACTTGCAGCTTTTTTGCTGTCACGTGATACACTCAAAATGGTAGTGAATACAAAAGAGTGACTTCCAGATATGCAGTCTTGTGTAGGTGCTACACAAAAGTATACATGACCAAAAGTGACGGCAAACTGGAGATTGACAACATTCAAGTGCTTGGTTTCTTTTCTGGTTTGCTGAATAAGATCGTGTCCGTTTAAGACAGTCTGAGATAAACTCAGATGACAAGTGGGGGACATCACACAAGAGCACTATGGAGGAGCTGGGTGAAAAAATAAATATTATAGCTGTTTTTTTGACAACCCACAAAGAGTATGTCTGAATTTTGCAGCTTCTGCCTTGCAAAAGATGCGTGAAAAGAATTGTACCACAAAAGCACTGTTGTGTATGCAAAAAAAAATAATAATGAACAATAGGAAATGTTCTAGTAGATGTGATTGCTTAAACCAGCTTGTAAAAGATGCGTGTGCTGCAATGCAAAAAAAAAAAAAAATCTATTCAAGTGTGATCACATTAACGCATCAGTGGCATGCCTAAAGAGTGTCTAAAGAGTAACAGTTTCCATGATTATCATTTCCCCAGTTTAGACAGTCCAGCCTCATTCCTCTTGTGCTTCTCTTCAGATGGAGACTGCTTTTTGTTGTGAAGTCCAAACAGGTAAAGTGAACAGGTGCTATTTGCCATGCATTTGGACTCTACAGCAACCGGGTTCTCTAAAAGTTTATTTCATTAAGCCAGAAACAGGTTGTTGTAATATGGATTACTTCATCAGTCTCCGCCACTGTAGCTCCTACTGCCTTAAATGTAACTGATAAAATCATGAATGTTATGAATGAGGATTTACCATCTGGTCTCCTATCAGGCACATTAAAAGACTGAACTATCCCTCTCTCATTTCAGTTCATTCTGTACTGAAAAGTGATTTCTAGAATCAGAAAAAAGACTTTCTGTATGCTGTCTCTAATTCTGGCAGAGCCAAATGGCAAAAACAACAGAAAAAACATTTTACAAATCTGAAATTTCACGTTTTTCTTATTTATCCTGATTCCAGTGGAAGCAGGAGAGGAAACCAGCCTGAAAGCTTTTTCATCTTGCTTAGGACATGCATGTTTTCACACGGTTCCGTAACCATCGTAATGTTAGTTAAAGGTAGTATTTGCCTAGGAGTTAAGGTGGGCACACAGAAAATATCTTCGTGATGACTAGGATTTGCAGGATTATTAGATCTACCTTAAAGAGTCGTCACTGTGGTTTCAGACAACACATGATTACAAGCATCTGAATGGCAGTCCTTCAGTTTCAGGGCAAAGAGAATTTTGTCCTACATGCTTCTGCCCTGCCATGTAATCAGTTCTGCTGATACACTGCTTTGCGGTCTTCCCTTCCCTGGCTACAACTTATATTATTTGATTTTCTCTGAGCACAACATAAAGCCATATGTGCATTTGGTGTTGCAAGAAACATTGAAACTGCACTAAAGAAATGATCCAGTTGTTCTAGGTGTCTGTATTTTCCATAATATGATTCCTGAGTGACATATGGTTCTGTGATTTCCCTTTAATTTGGTCCCAGTTTTTTTTATTACTATTCAGAGCCAATGGATCCTGCATACCAGAGCTCAGTGCAGTCCATATAAACTCATACAAGCAAACAGGTATGCATTTTGAGTGCAGCGCTGTTCAAAATGCAGTTGAGAACTTTGGGATTAGAAACATGCAACAGCAAAGAACCTGTCATTATTCCTGCAGTAAAGCAAATATATTTATTAAGCACTTTAATATACATCAGGAATTTCAGCTCAATATAATACAAGAAATAAAAATTTTAAATGAGCAGTTCAATGTACATTGTAAGCTATTTACAACTAAATGGTTTGACAGAAAACCAAAACATAACATGATAAACAGACCAAAGGAAAAAAAAAAAAACTGTGAGGTTACCAAAATGGCTTAACATCTATGAATACTGTCCGGGGTAGGTCTTCACAGAGCCCTTATCATTTCCCACTTCTTCCTTGCTTCCTTGTCTATGTATTAAAAAAATGAAAATAAATAAATATCCCTTCAGTTTGCAGCCTTTAACCAAAGAGGTTGCCATACTGTTCCTTTTCCTTATTTTTAAATCAAATGTAGTTGTACATACACTACAACGCTTTCCCGCTTGGCTTTCATTACTCTCACTTGGAGAACAGTGGTATGCCGTCAATGTGAAATGCCAGCAAAAAAAAAAAAAAAAACAAAAAAAACAAAAACACTACACATAAATGCTCACACGACCTCCTCCAGTGCAGACAGGAACAGATGCGGACACTCCCACACAGCTACACTCTCCTGCCCCACCTCTGGCCCCGCCCCCTCCCTCTGTGGGGGGGGGGGGGGGGCATGTGCTCCAGGCCACGGAATAAACAGCCCATGATAAACCAGCGCTTTCTGCTTTCTGTCCTCTCAGGTCTGACGTTATAAATTTCAAACAACACTTCATACCAAAACAGTCTGTAAATCTTATGTTTGAGGAGGTTAGGAAAAGTCAGCCATTCACGGCCTGGAGAGAACAAAACAAAACAAAAAAAAAATGCCACAATATGTGCTGCCTTAATAAAAACAAGCACCCTCCCCCATCTTACTATGAGGAGAAAACAAGGCTTGCATTTCTTTTCTTGCATTGCAGCGCATTGTCATTGTATTCTGTGAGAAAAAAAAACCGAACCAATTATCACCATTTATACTTGAGAACTTTGCATTTAGCACCAAACTCTGCAGTCAATGATACACCCTTGCTAACTAAATATCTATTTGAGCACATACGACAAAGAAAGGTCCCACAAGGACACAATGAAAAACATCTGAGTTTCCAATGACCTCCTCCTTCCCCTGCACTCCAGTAATACTACAATATATAAAGACAAACAAATAGCAAAGTCCACTAGGATGGATCCCTACATAACTGCAGGCAACTTATGAGCACAGCACCATGGTAGAACATACAATACAAATGAAAGTGGCTTTTTCCATAATAAATATGCTTGATTATACCCATACTGTAACTTAGCGTTGCTATTAACATATTACACACAGGATGATCAGTACACTGAAATGATCTGCGTTTCCATCTTTAACACAGAGTTTGGGTAATGAGAAGGGCAGAGCGTCAATGCGGGGATCGTTTCCCATGTCATACAATATCTTGATATTTAACATGAGGAAGCTGCATTGTTGTACTTTTGATAGAACATTGTCCCAGACACCGTACATGTGCAGTCAGGAGATCCAGAACAAACCAAAAAAAAAACATTGAACATTTTTTTGACAATTAGCTTGTTAGGAAACAAACAAGCAAAAGAAAAAAGGGGAGGGGGATTGAACAATACTTTTTTCCCAAAAAGTGCATACTCTGCATATTAAATATCCATACATTAAATAAATGGTAGCGTGCAGGGTTACACAGAAAAGGCCGTCACAAATGTAGGCACGTCGCAGTATCAGTCTATGGACTCCTTGTGCAATGATCGCATTCTCCACTAGGCTTTTGATGTGTTCAAAGTGTCCACTCGGGACAGTGGAAATGGATTCCGTTTCTATGTGGGTGAAGGAGCTTGCTTTGGCACATTCTTTCCAATATCTGTATGGCGGATTCCATTAGCGACATCTGTAACAGAAACAGAACCATTCGCTTTAGTGTTTTGTTGGAAAACTTTGGATTGTTGGCAACACAAACGGAGCAGATATTTCACAAGTAGATATTTCATGCTGCAAATATATTAATTTTGAATCCAAAACATCAGTCAGAGCTTCCCACTTTTGTTACCAGCCATGTAAGTTACAATGCTAAAATATCTGTAAAACCCCAAACAGAATGAATGTTTCTGTGTTATTTACCCTGGTTGTCAGCCACTGTATAGTCTCTGGAATGTTTTGTAAGACACTGCTGCTAAAGACTTTTTAGCAAAAGACTCTGTGACCAGAACACAGAAATAGAATTTGACACGTTTTAATTATGGAGGTAACAGCATGTTGCTTATACTCATTATCAGTCTCTATACTGATAATACTCTATATACAACTCTATATAGAGTATTATCAGTATAGAGACTGATAATGAGTGATACTCTATATACAACACGGATAACACAAAAATTTCATAATTATGCATCAAATTCAGTATCAGTTATTTGGGTTGACTTTAGAATTTAGTGATGAATGGAGGAGCAGAGATTAAATGTGTACGTAAAGGCATGTATTTTTTCCTAGGTATGCAGAGCAACGTAAGACTAAACTTTAAATTCCAGACAGGTAAAAGGAAAGCCACCATTTTCCACAGCAAATTAACATGTACATCTGCCATTGTTAAGCTGGTAAATAATAATAAAAAAAGAAATCATTAAATACGTATGAAGTGGAATTATTTTATAATGACCTAATTTGTGCTATGCTTTTGAGTGACTGTAAGGATCAGTTAAACTGACACATTGGTTGTCTAACTGCCACTGACATGTTCCATTATTCATCGTCATGCAGACTCATTTGCTGAAGCTCGCCATTTACAAAGCTAATCTCACACTGTGCTACATTAAAGTCTGAATGACTAATGACAAGACAACGTCACTCCATAAAAACAGCGCTGGCCTCAATCAAATTCTTCACCTGGAACTGATTTATGGTGTAATGTATGCCTTAGGAGTTCAACTGATGAGAGACACCTGTCAAATAATGTGATACATGACACAGCACTGTCCTGCTTTCAGTACAACCTGGCGAACAAAATAGTATGCAGGGAAAAAAAGCCTGCCAATGTGCTTGTCTGTGTTAACCAAGTATACAGTCTAGAAACAGGACCAATCACTGAAGAATGTTCTGAGTGTTCCCTCAATGATTTCATTGTTTTAACAGCCCAGTTATTTTAATTTACAGTCGATTAAAAAGTACTTACAGAGTCTTTAAACTGCTTAAAGTACACAAACACTCCTTGGCTGTTCGGATCTTTTTTTAAATGCATGCATGTTGTGTCATGTTTCATTGATCACATTCATTAAAGAAATCCAATGCTAGAAATCCAAAGCCTTGCTGTAAGCTGCCTACTATGAGCTACACCACCCACTACCATTTTAACAATACATAATGTGTTCTTTCTTTGTATTGTGCACTTGGTGAAACAATATTTTTCTTCAGGGAGTAAATGGTTAAATCAGAGAGTGATGTATTTGCTTGTTTAAGGTTAAAAATAACCTACTTCCTTTAGATAGCAAAAAAAAAAGGTTAAGCAGTGAATGTTTTCCCACCACAGGCAGAGAGGCTTTGTGCACTAGATATTCCCATATGGCAACAGTTTGAGGAAAACTGTACAGACCCTCCACACTCCCCAGTTTCTAAAAAAAACCTTTTAGCCAGCAATGTGACAACCCCAGTTTCGCTGTGACACATTCAACATGAAGCGACACATTCGCCACTAGATCTTACCAGCTATAATGGGGTCTCCTTTTTATAGTTAAAAGCAGGGTCTGATCCTTCGATCTGCAGTTTGAGGGCTTGCTTAAGGCTTAGTTCTGTCTCACCAATTGGGTAGCCCTCCAGGACATCCTGGTGCCCCCTATCCTGCACAGTTCTGGGCACAGAAACTCTCCCAAGGAACACTTGATTGCCCTGCAGATGATAGTTGGGATTGGTCATGATGCCATTCCTTTTCTTCTCGGCACTCCCCTGCTGCTGGACCAGGAATTGCTGCTGGGCGGAGGTCGGGGCCATGACCTTGCACTGAGAGTCTTTCAGCACGACGTTTGACGCCGGCTTGGCAAGCGCGATCCTTTTGTCGAACTGGGTCATCTCATACTCCAACACCTGACCCTGGGACGAGCCGCCATTCTTGGACTTCTTCTTCTCCCCCAAACCTCCCTTGCTGGAGCCATTGGACAAGCTGTGTCCAACTTTGGTTCCTTTGGTTGACTTCAAACTGGGCTTGACCTGGCTCCATTCAAATTCACTGGATGGCGAGCTGGGATGCTGTCCTACTGACTTGTTGGTGGAAGAGGGGGAAACTATGGACTGTCTGCTTCGACTGCGTGGCAGGGAGTGTTGCTGGATCTGCTCGGTGAAGGTGAGCCCGTGAAAGCTGTCTATTGGCACGGTCTGGGCGGTGGCAGTGGATGAGGTGGTCCTCAGAGAGGAGTTCTTTGAGCTCTTCAGGGAGTTGTTTGAAAGGGAGGACTTCTGTCGGTCAACTGTGGAGTCCGGGGACTCCGACGGGGAGCTAAACGCGTGGGCCGGGCCATTAGTGATGCCGCGGCCTGAAGGCTGTAGGTCTCCAGCTCCTGTGCTTCCAGAGCTGTTGGATTTTATGGTGAGAGACTGCATCTTTCCCGTGACAGAGATAGGGGCTTTTTCCTCCATAGTGTGAACAGGGGAAGGGCTGCAGCCGTTCAGGCTGGAGGCTCCATACTTTTCCAGCAGTTTGATAATCTGTGAGTGGCCGCCCTTGGCGGCCACCCGGATGGCGGTGCGCCCAAACTGGTCGGCGTGGTTGGGGTCCGCCCCGTGCTCCAGCAGCAGTTGGACCACGTCAATGTGTCCTTCCTGGGCCGCGATCCCCAGTGCGGTGGCCCCCTGATTACATGTGTGGTCCACCCGCGTCCCGTTGTCGATAAGATACTGGACGACCTTCATGTGGCCCTGCCAGGCAGCGGACTGCAAGGCGGAACGCTTCTCGTTGTCGCAAGAGTTGACGTCGGCGTGAAAATTTATCAGCAGCCTCACCATTTCAATGTGCCCCTGCCAGCAGGAAACGTGGAGGGCTGTCCTGCCCTCCATGTCGCAGACCTCTACGTTGGCGCCATTTTCCAAGAAATACTCTGCCATAGCCAACTGGTTCTCAAGTGCCAGGATGTACAGCGTGGGGCGGCCATCTGCGTCTTTGTAGTCGATGTCCGCGCCGTGACTGAGAAGCAGCTCAACTATGTCTCTGTGGCCCTCCAGGGCTGCTACTCTGAGTGAATTTCTCCCGTCGTAGCCCCTCTGATCAATGCTAGACTTGTTTTCAAGCAGTATCTGCACGCAGTCGTAATGACCCTCTTGTGCCGCCAGGATCAGCGGGATGCGGCCGTCGTTGTCGACTTCTGTGCATCGGGCGCCCTGCTCAATGAGAGCTTCGCACACCAGCCGGTGGCCCTCAAAGGCGGCCATATGCAGTGGGGTCCAACCCGCATCATCCCTGTGATTCTCGTCTAGTCCTCTGTCCAGCAGAGTCCTGACAACCTCCACGTTCCCCTGAGCGGACGCTATGCTCAGCACCGTTCTCCCTTCGCTGTCGATGCTGTCCACGGCTGCTCCCCAGAAGAGCAGGGTGTTGACCACAGAGGCGTGGCCCATCGAAGCCGCCGCGAGAAGAGGCGTTCGGCCGTTGTTGTCCGTGTGGTCGACGTCGGCGCCGCCCTCCAGGAGCAAGTCGACCACGTCCACGTGTCCCTCGTAGGCCGCCACCAGCAGAGGGGTCATGCAGTCCTTGTCGCAGTGGTCGACCTCCGCGCCCCGGTCTATGAGGAGGCTGACGACCGAGGCGTGGCCTTTGCTGGCGGGCACACAGAGGGCGGCGACGGAGAGGGCGGTCCTTCCGTCCACGTCCTCGTGGTTCACCTCCGCCCCGTGGTCCAGGAGATGCTCCACGATCTCCCTGTGCCCCATGTACGCTGCAGCGATGAGCGCCGTCCTCCCCTCGTTGTCAGCCTTGTTGACTTCCGCCCCGTGTTGAAGCAGATTGAGCACAATGTCCTCGTGGCCGCCCCAGGCCGCGGCCCTCAGGGCGGTCCTGCTGTCGGCGTCCGCACAGTCCACCTTGGCACCGGCGTACAGGAGAGCAGATACCACCTCAGAGTGCCCACCCCAGGCGGCTGACCTCAGGGCCGTCCAGCCGTCGTGATCGGTGTGGTTGATGTTTGCTCCGCAGCCGATGAGGCAGTTCACCACCTTGGTGTGCCCTTGCCTTGCGGCGAGAGTAAGTGCTGTCTGCCCATGGCTGTCCTCCAGCTCCAGGTTGGCTCGTCGGGAGATGAGCAGGTTCACCACGTCTAGATTCCCGCTGTACGCGGCATTAGCTAACAAAGTCCTGCCGCTGGAATCGCTTTGGTTCACGGACGCCCCATTGTCAAGTAACGTCCGTATAGAGTCCTCCCTCTCCAATGCCTGCTGCACGATGCAAGACGCCCGGTTGTCCTCGCTGTTGACGTGTGCGCCGGCTTTGACCAAGAGCTGCAACACCTCCTGCTCTTTGGGTATGGAGGTCGTCAAGGAGTCTTTGGCTGGCGTGCCATTCCATACCATCCAGAGTGCAAGGTTGAAGGGCTCTATCTGCAAGTTGGAGTTGATCAGGTGGTAAGCAAACTCCTGCACCTCCAGCGGTTTGAGGTCCTTGGCCCTGCAGGTGTAGCTCATCGCCATCATCCTGTGCCCCTCTGCCGCGTTGCAGAGGTACTTCTGAGTGCAGTGCTTGACGTCCAGCAGCCACTCAGCAAAGCTGTAGTGAAAAAGGATCCTGGTGCCTCCCAAGCCGTCCACCAGCAGCTTGGACAGGATGTCCATTTTCCTCTGGAACTCCTCCATCGTCAGCATCATGTTTTTGGTCCAGACGGCGTGGTACAGCTCCTTGACCGTTAGGGGCCGGCAGGCAGCGAGGATAACGTTGAGGATGGGCTGCACTTTGGTGAACTGCTTCCTGACGAAGAGTCTCTGGCAGAGCCACAGGTAGAGGCCGTTGAGGGTCCCCGGGATGTCCCGGATCTCGCGGAGCATGATAAAGTTCTCCACCACGCCATCCAGCACGCGCTCCAGGTACAGGAAGCAGCCGCTGCTCTTGATGTGCAGCTGGTTGAGCATCTCGGCCGTCTCCTTGGTGAGGTGCTGCCGGAGCGCCTCCTCCTGGTCCAGCCGGTGTAGGATGTACTGCTGCACGTCCTTGACGATGTAGGCCTTGCGGAGGTCGTCCAGACTGATTTTGCGAAATCCTGAAAGAGGACAGGACAAAAATAAAATTAATTAGAAGAGTGTTTCGTTTCACTAGTTCTAAACTGAGAGGCACTGGATAAATATTTGGTTTCCTTCCCAGCAGTTCAAAGATTTACATTTACATTTATTTATTTGGCAGACGCCTTTATCCAAAGCGACTTACAAGTGAGGCAGAGTACAACACAAGCGAATGCCATACTAGGAGTCACAATATTAGAAGTGCTGCATGACTGGCAAATGGCAAAGCTCCAATCCTTAGCTGGACATAGTAGATAGTCTTTTACAAGAAAGGAATAATTTTTCTACTTAAATAAATGCTTCTTACAAAGCTATCAATGTCACACTAACATGGTCACATGGAGGATGCATTTCTTTCATTCATTCGTGCTGCAGTTAACCTGCCCAACATTTCTTAAGCATCCACTCATCTTATTCAGACAACGGGTAGACTCAAACTTCATCCACAGCTCTTCGATCCCTAGAGTATGTCATGAGGCCAAACTTGCATTTTCCAGGCCCATAGGCTAATCTGCTTTAATACTCTGTTGGTGCAAATGCTTTCAAAGGATTTAGCAGCATGGGTTTGGCCCCTGCAGGTTTAATATCAGTCAGATTGATATTTTGTGAAATAGAAAAGAAAAAAAAAAAATAATCAATGCTCTTCAAGTGCTGGGAGGCAGTCCATGCCGAGGCCCTTTCATCCTCATAATCTAACAGGAATCGTTACCCCTGCTGCCACAAATTGCGTAAAATGCTGCCACTGTAATATTTCCAGAGCCTGCAATTGCGCTTAATGCAATATTGGCCCATCAAAAGCATACATTTGAAAGCAAACAGAAAAGGTGTTTACAGTACAGTTAACTACCAGTAATTAAACACATCGCTCTAGCCACAAAAAGGGATGCAATTAAACTGAACAACAACATTTGATGTTTGTGACAAGTGTGTTTATAATCTTCAATGTCTTTTGAAATGCATAGCTATAGAGAGATGCATGGACCAAGAATCTTGAGAAATAAACTTGCCAAGACACAGACAGGTGCATTATGGTTTAAGGTGGGAGCGCGGAGCGATAGTTTCCCTTTGGAACGCCTCCTCCCCATTAGTGGTCGGATTTCAGTGGCTTAAGAGGAAGATACTCCATAACCCAGCAGACCGACCAGGATCAGGTACTTCAAAGGACATGAGAGTTTATGACCCCAAGCTCTGCATTTTCACGAAAGCGGCACAATTTATGTTGCCACGTAATGTAGAACTCCTAACAAACGTCTCATACGTAACATTGAGAAAAGCATTACATTTCATGTATCCGAACTTCAAAAAGCTCAGACTTCCAAAAGCCTAAACCTTTTAATAACATCTTGTGTCTGATCAAACCGTTCTGTGGATCATATCTTTGGACGGTGCGCGGGGGTGCTGTGGTGAACAATATATTGCCTACCGGGTCATGGGGACTTTTCAGCGCACACCCAGCTTCACACTAGGCATGCGGCGAAGCCAACCTTTTCAAGATTGCAAACAAACCGTTTTAAAGTGCACAGCTCTCTCAAGAAGAACACGGTTCAATGGGAACACAGTGTGAACAAGATTTCCACCGAGGCAAGGACACAGCAAAAGACTGAATATAAAAGAAAAGGAAAAAAAAATAATAATAACTCACTCCCACAGTGTTACTTCAGCCTCCTCCAAAACACATCAGTGCTCTCCATGTCCCTTTCTTTCATTCACAGCGTATGAGGGACCTGGGGTCTCTTAATTAAATGAACGTGTCCTCCGGCATTGTCCGAGGCAATTAGGACCCAGATGGAGGAAATCATTTGTTCTTTCTCCTGTGCTTCATATTCGTGCTAGGCGCAGGAAATGATTCTGCGTGTAAACTATTGTGCCTCAATGCCCAAGGGCAGAGGTGCCTTTTACACACAGATCTACTGTTCCTGTGCAGCAGTTCTATTCAAATATAACCTTGTCAGAACCTCAACTCCAAGGGAAAGAGGTGCTGTATTCTCTGACTACTTTAGTTCCCTAATTGACTGCTAAAAAATAAAAAAAGAAAAAATAACAAAAACAACAACCACAAAAAACAATTAGTCACTGTATTCATTTCCCCGAAATTAAACAGAAGCAGTGATCTGTAGAGGCAGATTTTAATTTACAAAGTGGATGGTGCTTTTCACAACACCCACGTAATGACTACAATCACAGCACACGTGTGTAAGCAGCTCTGTTGAGCTAGAATTTAAGTGAGGATCAAAACGAGAATCAAGACAAATCAGCACCATATCCGATCTTCAGTTAGGCAGGAGCACATAATTCTGTGTTTTTTTTATAATAACAAATGTACAAATGGCCGATTACAGCTCAAATTCTAGCAAGGTAGCAATCTACAATGTGAGAGCTGACGGAGGTAAGTTGTGAAAAATAATTTCAGTGACTTCTGTGCATCCGGCTCCATCAGCATTTTATCATCAGAAAGCTCTTTCCATCGCTAAGTCCAACTGACTGCAGGAATTTGCAGTGTCAATGACCCAACACTCCAGCTCTCTTTTATACTCCACTGAGCATTTGAGCCAGGGCAGGAAGCACCCAGATGGAAAAGAGAGAGGGCCAAGCAGAGGAAAAAGCCAGAATATTCTGGGTTTGATGTTTTCCAAACTCAGCGCCGTGGCTGGGAGTCCTCTGTCCCCTGCGTTGTTTATTTTTTGTCTGTTTTTCAAAGTATGTATGTTTTCTGTTGGCAGTGTTACTGGTAAAGAGCCCAGCAAATTCCCACACAAGGGACAGTAAGTTGAACTGAATGCAAGAGAGTCACGGTTCATCTAAAGCTACTTTGGTAACACTTCTTATATTTTAGGTTTTTCAAAGATTTTTTTTCATTTTCTATGTTGAGGCCCTAAACCTGATGTGAGGTACACGGCCTCATGCTGGACCACAGGCGGTGTGAAAACGCCAAGAGGAGGCAGAGTGAAAGAGTAATGAAAGCAGACAGACTTATGATTGCAGTACTATTAAACCGAGTCATTCCAACGTGAAAGCTCATGCACATTTGCAGAGCACAAAAAAAAAGAAAGAAATAATAAAAAAAGTGAATCCAATTTCGCCACAGCATGGGCCTGTCATTTGAACAGCCCGCACCAAGCCTTTCATTTAACGGCTCTGAACGCTGAGCTACAATTTCCACTTGTGTCGCAGCGGCGTCTTCGCAGGCACGGTATCTGGCGCTGAGCAGAACAGTCATCACGTTGCTGCCTCGTAGCAAAGACAAGAACAAGCACAGGCTGACGAACCTGGAGCAACGTCTGTGCCCCTGTGGTCTAGTGATGGGAGTACGAGGTTTTACAAACTACAGAGTGGGTGGAGATATCAGGCCCTACTGATGAATGTCTGAGTCAAACAAAGCACAACGTTTTGCTCGGGGAATGTCTTTGATTGACAGAGTATGGGAGCCCATGCCTTATGTGGATCACAAAGCCTTACTTTCCCTTGACTACTGCAGTCATGTGAACGCACATAACCCTGCAGCACATCAGCTCTGTGGTGACATTTATGAACACCTGCCAAGCACTTCCATTTTTTTCCCTTCCTCCTCTCTTTTTTTAATAAAGATAAGCATTTGAACACCTGGAAGGACTGTAGAAATGAGCACTGGAGATAAACAAGCAATAGAAAACTCACACAGCCTGCACCTAGCATAAATCATCAACACGGTTTATCAGTAAGTAGGCTAGTGCTTCAGTTAATAACACGCTCAAGAGATCTCACAAAGGTTTGTCCAAAATGTTAGCTTTTAACGTGTCAGACATTTATGCAAAACGCAGTGCAAGAGAGTTGCTTGTTCTCTTCATGTAGTTTTGATTCCCCCTACACCACAAAGACAGCAGTTCCATTTTTTTTTTTTCGATTCTTTCTCATTTATTACCGAACCGTAAAATAAGCTCTCCTCTCCGGGGACTCCTCGTAATAACAGGCTGACTGACAGGAGACAGAGCAGAGGAACTGCAGAGTAACACGAGCCTGTTCCACCTAATGACAAAACTAAGATATTCATGGACACGGCACCTCCCAGGCCCATACATCCGAACCAGCTGCTGCTCGTTACGAAACTGGAAACGGGCCACCAGAGACATGGCCCGCAGCGCAAAGGAGCGCTGCATGGCTGGCCCTCGCTTTAATTAATCTCCCAGAAGATAAAGGGGGATGGGTGACGGCTCCAGCCGGTAGTGTCTGATATTCCTCCTCCTCCTCCTCTGCCCGTGCTGGAGCAAACCAATAGGCTGCAGCTAACACTGTACCATATGGACAAACACAAATACAGACACAAATACAGAGTTTCCACGCAAAGAGTCTTTCTTTGTGCTTGGCTATATCTCACAATCCATGAGGCGCAGCCAGCCATTTCCTTTTACAATGGAGCAAACCTCCTAAAAATCACAGCGTAACATTAGGTTCTTAGCAAATGTTCATTACTCTCTTTCTTAGCGATGCAGCTATAGTTACTGATAACTATGCCAAATATACATTCATAATCACTTGACCTTGCTCTTAGGTAGATGTATGCAAAGACATGCATTATCATTCATTTTCAAATTCATGTCACATTATGCACCACAGGCTTGGTACTAAAATGGGGAAGCTAAAATAGAAGCAGTCAGGCCTGGCTAGATTCTAGCATGACTTGGCTCAGTATAGATCCACCTGTGAAAAACGGTTATAATTTACTTTAGGGGCACCAGATGGAAAATTTTGTTCATTTTGCCAGCATGGTGGAACAATCTATTTTTGGATACATGGCTTTAATTTCCACCAAAAAGGGCAAAAAACAAACAAACAAAAACTGTAACAGATTTCAAAGTCAGTCAAACTTAACCACAAACTGCAACCTTAAGCAAAAACCTTTTCCAATCCTAGCCTGGGCATACTTAATAAAGACTTTGATTAAACTGGCAAACCTGCCATTCCCATATTGTTACCCTACCTAATGCTTCTCAGGCACATGGGCCCAGTGGGTCAGTAAACTCCCCTTACACTGATGGATCAAAATTAGGGTAATCTGTTGCGATTGTACAAAAAGTGCGGCATAGGGAATATTAAACAAGCACAGAGGCACCTCCCGACACAGTTATTACCGGAGAAAAGTGCCCATTTATTGCTTTGCTATTGAGTTTCCTTACATCAAATATACAACATGATATATCTGACTTCTCACAATAGCGATAAACGTGGAAAAGTGCCTTAAATACGTGTGACGTGTGACAGCCATAACCGGGACACTGCGAGGAGGGAGCCATGCTTAGACTTGTCCCTTTCTGACTTTGAAACACCAGCTGCGACTGGGACAGGTAAGAACCACCAGTCTGTCTTAGAGTGATATCTGCCGACACATTTATATCCAGCAGAAAGAGAGTGAAAGCTATAAACTAAAACACCGTACCGTACACGGCACGTTCCCAAAACAGTGCGGTGTTACTTACAGCTGAAATAGTCTCTTTCTCTAGGCTCATGCAAGATATCAATGTTCCGTATGGGCAGGATGTGGATCTTGTGCTCATTTGAAAAAAAAAAAAAAAAGGTTCAAACAATACACTGTATTAAGTTTAGTCCACTGTTTAACAATCCTTGCATATCCTGTGCATCTCTGCGGTGGTATGAAATATCACACTCCGCAAAGAAGCTGCATTCATCATAAGCGGTGTGTGAAAGCTCACGGTTCATGGGCAAAGAAAGAAAGAGGATTCCACTAAAAGGAATGGCTCTGGCCCATCTGTACTCGTGTGCATTATAGAGAAAGAGGTGTAAGGTATATGGCCTGTGGTTAATTCACTGTGAAGTGCACCTGTGGGATGCAGGGTGCTCTTTGTGGCAGTCTACAGTGTATTCCCCCGACAGCAGTCTCTTCATAACCCCACAGCTGCACTGTAGGTCATTTATTTCTTTGTGGACAGCATCTCAACACCCGCATCGACCCGACTTTGCCAAACCTATCAACCTGTGTTTTGCTTTTTAAATTTTTTTAAGAACATATTTCCTAACATAACAAAAATAGCATTTTGTAATGGCCACTTAAAAAAAGTGGGATCACCTAATCCTTGTTTGCTAAACTTCCCAGAATGCTCCAGTGTCAGCTACAGGACACTTGGGACATAGTGCTCCACTCCACAACTGCTCAAACACTCTCTGCTCAGGTTATGGGATCTTTGGCAAGTCCTGCCACTTCTGACCTCCGGCCGACCTCTCTGGGCGGCGTTCGGATTTTCCCAGCCACTGCTCGTCTTTGGAGCAGAAGGAAAGCACTTTTACCGGGGGGGGGGGGGGGGGTTCTAGAGCACCTCTGTAAATACACACACCTCACATGACAAACGAGCTTTATTAGCCAATAAGGCACTGAAAATAAACATATATCCTGCTACTGGCATGTGGAGGGAGTATGGGATCACCTTCAGGCCTGCATGTCTGTGCAACGGGCTCAGAGCGCAGCCCTGGGTGTGCTCGGAGCTTTCTTCAACATCAGGTACTTGCAAAGTTATTCTTGGCATGTGCGGAGGAGCTTTAGGCAGCCAGCATACCGCCCTGTCGTTAAAAACACTTTCTCTCCCCCTGACATTACAAAAGCGGGGCTTCTGGGTGGAACCCATGGACTTCAGTGGTTTTTATTTTCCCCTCAGTCATATTAAGACATAATGCACTTATAATTAACACCAGAACCGACATGCTTGTTTCCTTTAAAATACTTTCCCTCCATTTAAGAAAATAAATCACAATGTGGCTGAAGTGAGAATGAATTCAGAAAAAAAGCTGCTAGCATGAAGTTTAAATGGCATGACAATGTTATACACCAGACACAATTTCCTCTGAATGGTAGCATTCCTTCAGTCATTGTTTTCGCTCGTCCTTCTCACGTTTGGCCACACCCAAGGTGTTCCAAAGCTGAAGACAAACCAGACCAGTAATTTGTGCGGTGGTCAGGCTGTGCTGGGTAAACTGCAGTAGTCAGAGGATGATCATCATATGCAGAAGAGCACAGGTCGACCTCAAAAGTGTTTGGATTACTGTCTCCATGACTCACCAGCAGCGGGATACACACCTCAAATGCTGTCTCCATGAGTGCAGATGCTCGACTAGTAGTGAACAAGGGGCCTTTGTCTTACTTTGATGGACAGCTGTCTTTTCCCACTGTGCTCAAGCTGAATGAGATGTACCATGATGACTGATGCTATCTTTTCCTCGACCAACAACTATGTTAATGCCTACATTTTCAAAATGCACAGGAAATAATAGAAATGGACAAATCTAATGGCAGCAATTGTCATCATGACTGTGTCTCTTGGAATGAATTTTCTAAATAGGCATGGAAGCTGTATCATGTAATATCAACAACTGAGAAATTAATTGCACATAGCTATGACCACCAACATGAATACTGTATTCGGAAGAATCAACCGCCAAATCTTTTAAGCTTTGCATCACCGCATACCAAATCCAGGCTTGGCTAATAATTACTGTGCCATGACAGAGGGGGCTGATGGGAAATCAATCTCTCAGCTGGCCCTCGCCCTCCACGCCGAAGGCCCCAGAGGAAATGAACAGTTTGAGCTACTTTATGCCCGTGTTTGTGTTGTCAGTAGGCCAAGATCTCCCGGTCCCTCTGGTAAAGTCTCTCCATTAGCCAAAAAAAAAAAAAAACGCCCGAGATGAAAATGTCAGGAATGCTCTGACCTTTGCCAAGGGCCTGCACTTTGGGCCCTGCAGCCGTCTGTAGACAAGGGTGAGTCTGAGAGGATCTGCGGGGGCCCGGTGTGGGAGTTCAGCGCTTGAACAGGACCTCTGTTTTGGTTTGCCACTGGCCTGGGTAAATCAGCCGCTGTCACCTGGTGTCGAGGGCTGAAAGGACCCATTCATGTCTGCGCGATGGGGAGGGCTGCTCGCAGGAGGAAACCGAAAGCGTTCGCCCCCCGGACGTTAAACGCGGAGGACAGATTCACGGCGTGGATGGCACATAAATAAGCATCAGAGCTGAAGGAAACGGCGAGAACTTAGGAGACGGTCAAAGCAAGCTTTGGGAAGAGGGCCTGGGGCTTGAAAGTTATGAGGGGAAAAGGGAAGTCTTAAGAGTTTACTTGTGAGGGTTAAATTACACATTGGCATTGGGTTTACTTTACAGAGTTTTGGACAGAAATAGCATCTGGTCAAAATTCGTGGGAGAAAAACAGAAATATTTCTGTTTTAATTACAGTTTCTGCAAAACAGCCTAGAGGGGCCTGCTCTGTCTGTGTACCTTCAGATAGAGGCTAAGTTCCACAGTGAGTTAACAGACGAATGAAGTCTGCAATATTGGTGAACCTAACTCTTCATTACAACACATTGGTATTTTTCCAACAATACTCATTTAGCAACCGCTGTGTGAAACTTAGTGTGAAATAAACCACAGTTTCAGTCTCAGCAACAAGATGACCGTCCACAGATGAATTCAATGATGCTGCTTCAATTAAATTAGCCTGCAGTTAAAAACGATGCTCACCAACCAATGGATCATGGGAAATTTAAGAGGAGAAAAGGGCATTAACACAGTGCTATCACAATACATCACAATTTTGTTACGCGTTATTGTAGTAAGTCAATCAATTTGTTGTGCTGCACCAGCACCAACAGCCATTAACTCTCTTAATCTTCATTTTTTTTGTCTTCATAAGAGGCCATAAAAAATTTCACATAAAATATAGCTGAGATCCAGTGTAGCAGCCGTCAAACACATTGGTGCCTGGGGACATGTGGGACAATATAATTAGCTTTTACTTTCAGCTTCAGCAGTTGTTCATTATGTTTCATTTTGTTTTTTTTTTATTCCCTTCCGTATTTTTCAGTTGCATTCCTGCACCGTACATAAGTCTTTTTCAGCAGTCTAAAGTTTCTAACCAAAAGACATCTGTACCAGACAGCACCGACACACACTTGTATTGTGCCAAGGACAAACAATGAGAAATGCATGCTTAGCTTACATTCTTTGGCTAAAGTCAATTTTTTATCCTTTTATAAATGTTTAGTATCAAGTTCCTGAATGTTAGCACATCTCAACAGATCTGTTGTATTCAGGTATCTATTACTGAGTATGTATTTCCCTGTAGGAATGTACCTTGTTAAGTAGGACAACAGTAAAATAGGCCAGTTTGATAAGCCTGTTAATAATGAAGATTTGCAAAGAGCTCAACAATATGCTGCAGTCATATTGGCGAAAGAAGGGAGAGTGGTAATTTATATTTAGCTGCATCTCTTTCATAAACCTTTGCTCCTTTTAACACTAAATTGCCACCCCCCCCCCCATCCCCCTGCTCTCTCCCTATTTTGCCTGAGGCCTAGTTAAATTGGCTGCATTTCCACACTGTTGAAGACTCACATCACTGGCTCAGCATTTCTGCTGCACTTCCCTAGTGATGGCTATATACAGTAGCGAAACAGAAAATCCAGTGGAAAAGGAACCTTTGGACCAAAGACCTAGCACGCAGACTCATGGTAGGCACTGAAGCCAAGCCTTGCACGCAGGGAAAAAAAAAAAACAAAAAAACAAAAAAAAAAAAAACACACCAGCTCATTTGGACTCCCTGCGTTTCTCTCTGTGCTCCCCACTTCCTTCAGCTTGTTTCATGGCTCTTGTTTTGAGTGTGTGTCTGTCTTCTGCTGTGAATTTCTGCCGAAGGTAAAAGCACACACTGTTTCATGTCCACCCCAGGTAAGGGCTGTGAGGACCGGGGAAACGAAGCCAACGTAAACCGACTTTACCTCATTAATACCGACGCTGCCAGTGTTTCAAAGCCGTTTCAACATCCTTATAAACAGTGAGGAGTTTATTTATGAAGCTTTAACAGAGTGGTTCATGGAAACTTACAGCAGTTGACTTTCCCTGAAGAGCCACGGGAGTATGGAAATTTCTCAAAGTGGTAGTTTCCCCACTGAAAGGGATACTGGGAGTAACAACGAGACATTTATCCATCTAACAGAAACAACAGTGAAATTAAAAATTCATCAAAACTGCTTACATTAACGAATTCTACATACAAACACAATTTTTTTGGTGTTAATACTTCACAGATCAATCCACTTTTATGTTCTTACAATGGTGTCTGATATTCTGAAAAACAAGTTCACAATGCCTGCAACTTATTTCAACATTACCCTTTTTCAACACTGTGGTTTGGGAAAGGTATCATGACCCACTCAGGACCTGCCCCCTTGAGCTTTTGGTCAGAGGCCCCAACCCTTAACCTGTACTCTACACAGCCTCTCTTCTAGGCTCCGGTGTTCCCACAGCCGGTCAGAAAACAGCAGGCATGCCATGACAGACTCCCTCCTCACCCGAGGCATGAAGGTTCACTGCCATGCGTTGCACTTAGCTTCTCACTCTGCGTGATACTCAACTCGGGGAGGTCACTGCCAAGACAAACCGGCCTCGTCAACAAGGCGGAGAGGTATTTTTAGTTAAACACTTGGCCCCTACTGGACACCTTTCGGTCTATTTCTGTTTTCCGTGACAAAACATGACACTCACGCTGCTTATAATTAGACTGTTCATGTCACGGACTGCGTGTTGGGCTGACAACACCGCACATTATGAGTAAGATGAAAAGAGCACAGCTTAAAAGGTAACACATTCAGGAATGACACCACCTACAGAACAAGCTACTTCCTACTCCCAGATAAAAATATACAGGTTATTTAGTCTCCCAGCTATTCAATCCAAGCTTACCTTTTTCACAAAACCAATCAGATGCAGGCCCATACGCAACATAACCATGATGGGATTTGTGCTTAACCTGGGACTAACTCAGTTTTAAGGACATAAGTTTTATGTGGGTCACAGTGTTCGTCAGAGTAAGGATGCTTTCCAGTCCAGCAGGGACTGGAAAGCATCTGTGACCAGCATCTGTGACCAGCAGCTATAGGTTACTGTTCTCTTGTATTCTCCCTAATTTTGCCTTTCCATTTCTTCACATTTATTTTTCATCCTCCACATGCATATGCAGCAAAAACTTTTCTTCTTTAAACATCTTCTTTGCCAAACACAAATTCTATTCTATAATTAGCATGGCTTTAATGCATTGTTTATGGTTGACAATGACATAAATGTATGCAGATAAAAACAAAATTCAAGACTACATTTCTAGGCAAGAATTGATTTAGAGAATGCACTCTGTGAGGTTAAAATGTCTAGCATCAGTCACGACCACCAGCAAAGCTTTTGTTTTCACAAATGCCAGTGATGGGCAGGGAGGCTGTGACCCTTGCAGAACTTCACAGCGTGCTAAATTTCCGTAAGTGACAGTCAGACAACATTAATTTCCCTGTTTCTGGCTGTCTGACATTTCCTAGGACAGACCGATGAGGGCTCACTTATAATCAGTGCAGGAACGAAAAGACAGTGCGGCAGGAAGCACTGCTCAGAAAAAAGACCGACAACTCTTGTTTATTCGTCTGAGCTACAGAAGATGGCTTTTACCACAATAGCCTAAAAGCAACCATGAACAAGGCCTGCCTTGATTTAAACGATACAGAACTCATCTATCAAACAAAGATGTACAGTCAAATGCAAGAAAGCAATGAAGAGAAACCTCCACGCCACATGTACACAGTGACTTTAAAACCCAAACGATGGCCCTTTTCCTCCCTTTGCTTATTTAAAATAGCCTTCCCAGCAGACCGATATATAGTACAGGACACTTACTCTGCCTAAAAAGTATCACCTTACTTCAGTCTGGCCTACTGTATTATAATAGCTCACCTTGTGGCGGTGCTTAGCCTTGATAGAATAACCTTTCTGAGTTGTGGTCCAATGGTTAAATTTCACACTCTTTTGACTTTCCAAGCCAAAGCCCATAGGCATGTGCGATTGACAACATAATAACCAACCAGATATGTTGCCTAAAATATAAGCGTGGAACGCAGAAGGCAAAATGTTAACAGCATGACCCTGCCCAAAATGGAGGTGTCCCTAACACACAATGTCAACGGAGCAGGCTATATTGGATGCAAGAACAAAATCTTAAATTACGATGCAAAGTGTGTAACACATTAAAAAAAATATATAGTACATCCTCCAAGTTTAACAACATAGGCAGAAAAGAATGTCTTTATATTTGTTTCACACTTGCAATAACTAAAATAATGCAGGTCTCTCAATGTGATATTTGTGGCTGTAAAACTCATGAGGTTCTCAATACCGAAATCATGGTAACTGCCCAGCCACAAGAGTATGTTGTACCATTTCACAGCGAGCAGCTTAAAAATTTATTGGAGGCCATGTAAAAAAAAAAAAAGTAGACTTGAAACAGCCAATTTGTTGCTCTGCTTTCTTGGCGCTACTTCAATATCCTGCTTGCCAAGATATGACAAGCATATTCCAACACATGGATCCAAACCGTCCACTGAGACCACCCAATCTCTCGTCAAGGAGAGTTCCCACAATCCCATTCTGCCTGCTGAGTAGTTAACAACATGGCACACAGACTCTAGGCAGAAACAGCAAAAAAGAACTAAGCGCCCTGTGAATGGCTTTGGGTTTTCAGAAACAACATTACTTTCCATGTCCAATGGACAAATGGGCAGCCTAAGGCACAATAAATGACAATCCAACACAGATGATGTAATGTGTTTCTATATTTCATATCTTACACTGTAGCACATCATTTCCACAGGCAAGTACAGCCTCTGCTTTTTTTTAAAAGAACAAATACAACGAGACAGACTCTGTTTCAGAGGCAGATACTTAACTAGATTTCTAAATCACAACAATCTCACATTTTTGGGAATCCGCGTTCACACAAATGCAAATTCACAGCTGCACACTCCGAGGGTAGCAGAAGCTGCGTCGCAGTGTAGCTCGACCTTGCGGAAAGTCAAACCCCCGTAATTACATAACATGCTTTCGGCCTTCGGCGCGAGGCCATCCGAGACCCCCCGCGGGCGGGATTCGGATAGGTAAAGGTGACACAGAAAAAGCAGGGGTGAGCAGAGGATGCTACTCCTACATAGAGAGCGGATGCAGCGCCAAAACCGCGCACCATGACTAATGCTCTTCCAGCACCCGGCACATCACACCAGTGTGGGCTGGTACCCTGACAGCCAGATAATGCCCCATAGTTCAGCTTGTCATAGCGCATAAAAGGCCAAGTCCTTTTTTATAAGACACTTGTGGTATTTAAGCATTCTTTGTGGCAGTAAATAATCAGTTCCAACATTTCGAGATAAATTCTGCTAAACCCCAGCTCTTCCAAAGCGCTTTTACACCACTGCCCGCGTAGCCTATTGTGTGCTTTGTTTCATAGTACAGAGGCGGCCGTTTAATCAAGGAGTGTGGTGTGAAAGAAAAAAAAAACTGGCTGTGCTGAGGTGACAATCCAACACATTTGTTAGGATGACACCAGCAGGCACAGCTGAAGAGGACATAAAGCACTATGGGCAATCCCTGCTCCCTGACATATGTGTAGGGTTATTTACAGCCAATCCACTGCATGTCGCCATGTGAGAAAACCTTTTATCTTGGCTCAGTTGCCAGTAATAGATGTAAATAAAAGCTGTAAGGGGACTTGTTTTGCTCCAGGGAGAGAGCAAGGAGCACTTGTGAGATACACTGTCGCCAAAATGATACAGAGACAGCGTGCCAGTGGGGAAATATTACATTTGTTCCTCTGTGTTCTGCTGGTCTGGTGTGAGTTTTCTTCCTCATATTTTCGCAGTCCCTATTCAAAATTATTATTCTATTAATAACATCTTCAGAACAATATTTTCATGCTGTTTACATACTTACATATGCCGTGCGCATATTTTAGGTTGACAGTCAGTTTCTCTTAGTCCCACAACGGATGACAGGAGATCTTAAAAGCCATAAACAGCGTGAGCACGACCCTCAGCACGGAGGCGGCTGTAAACAGCGCTAACGCTGCCTGTGCGTCGGCACCGACTCTGCCTTCGCTGGCTTTGATTGGTCCTAAAGAGCGCGCACGGCTGGGTGTCTGAGTGGGCGGGGCGCCTGAGCGGGTCGCGCTAGCGGGGTCGCTACCTGTGAAGAGCTTGGTGACGGCTTTGTTCTGCCGGCGGGCAGAGCAGATGAGGAGCAGCCAGGGCGGCAGGAACTCGTGGTGGCTGGCCAGGAGCTCGGCGATGGTCCGCGAGGGCCCCGAGGACTTCTGCTCGCCGTCACCCAGCTGGCAGCCCTCGTCGATGGAGTCCACCAGGATGAAGAGGGACTGCTGGGGGGGCTTGGCGTTCATGAGAGGGAGGAGCACGCACCTGTGGGCAAGAAGGGAGGAGAGGTCTTTTCACCCTGTACGCAAACGCCCAAACACCGGTCACATGCACAGGGTCGTGGAGGAGCTGCTCTCGAACAAGCCACAAACAGGAGGACAGTTTGGTTACCCGTGGCAACTTCCAAAATGGCTTACAGGTGAGTGTTCAATGTGGACATGTACCACAGGCTGCATGTTTTCTTTGTGGATTCCTGTTCTTCGAGCACCACTGCCTTCCGTGGTAACACTGACATGCTGTGGGCAACTGCCATTACCATGTGGCAGAGACTCAAACACTAGAAAGTGCTGTCGTTGTGAGAGAATCGTGGCATTTTCCTACAGCAACTTCTACGCAAACTAAAATTAAAAAGAAATAAATTTAAAATTCTCTGGAACTCAGTAGGTTCATTCTGATATAAAAAATACGTATGTATGTTTTAAGAGCCAAGCACTGAACATTGACCAAACTTGATATCAACATTGATTGACCAAACTTGATATCAACCAGAAAAGCTATACGCCCATATACTACAAAAATGCACACCAAGCACCTTATAGGACTGACAGTATTGTTATTCTGTAATGTATTTCCTCCATGGAATTAAAAAAAAAAGAATAAAAAAGGGAAGTGGTTGTCCCAAGGACAGAAGTTATATATTAGCCCAACTGAACCAACCGAAATGTGTAGTGTAAAGAGCACAGCAGGCCCCTCGGCCGTGAGCAACATCAGCAGGGATCAATGAGCATCAGAGAAAGGAGAAGAGTCTGTTGGAAGTCTTTAATTCCCTGTTTGTGCTGGCATCACATCAGTCCCTGCTGTCTGGGTCCACAGAGACACGTTAACGGCAGAAAATCCCCACAACCACTAACCACCCTTCAGATATCCATGCACTTGCTGACACCCTCCTCAAAAATAACGTTTAGATGGTAGCCGTAGTCTTATAATTCACTCATACTGCGTGCCTCCTTCTCTCAGCTGCTTTACATCCAGTTAATCCACGCATACATTTGGCACGGGCTCACACACAGTATTTGACGCGGGCCGGCGATGATAAACAAAACAATTAACTAATGCAAATGAGTGTGCAAGACCAGTAAATTCAAACACACACACACACACACACACACACACACACACACACACGGTGTGCCTTCCAATAGCTTGGGACATAGGAGGAAGCCCTGTCAGCAGAATTTCTGAGCACTGAACTCACGACTCCCCCGCCCCGCCCACCCCACCCCGCCCTACCCTGCTCTACTCCCGATCAGAATGCCTGAGCACCAATAAAAAGAGTCACCACAGAGCATCACGTTTAATGGGCAACCAAGGTGTTTCGGCACGCGGACAATCTTGATGCAGTGAGGGCAGAGATGGGAACGGCAGCAGGCAGGCCCATCCCCCCCCCCCCCCCCCCCCCACACACACACACACACACACACACACACCACGTGACCCTCGTTTCGCAGCACGTGGCTCCCCTCCCTGTTCTGCTGAGCCCGGCCCTCTCGCCCGGCCTCCGTCTGCGCCGGCTCTTCTGCACACCGCACAGTCCCTGCTGGAGAAGAGCGAGGACCTATGCACTCAATCATCACATCGACCACCCGCCCGGGAGCTCCACCAATCACTCTCCGGGAGCCGGGAGCCGGTCAGGGCCTGTGCGAGGGGACGCCCGGCTCCTGTCCCCAGAGAATGCCTCCATACGCCACGCTCCCCCACTAACTGCTGCCCACCGGTGCCAAGTAGCGGGGACCGGGCGCTGAAAAAGGGCCAAATTTGCCCTGACAGTGCCGCGGCCTCGTTAGGAAAACAAAGCGGCATTCTTCCCTTGAAAATCTACTGCATTCAAATTACGTTCAATCAAAGGCAATAAATCAGATTACACTGTCTGACGCTGAAAAGGCCTGGGGGGGGGGGGGGGGTCGGAGGGATGGCGCGGTTTGAAAGGGGCACTAGACCGATTTAGACGGGCAGAGCGTCCATTCTGAGCCAATCACATGAGAGCACACTTGTAACAGTGTTGTGTTTGAACAATCCAGCACTGGCTTCTGTTATTTTTCACGTGCGCCAATAAGGGCAAAGTGTCAAGGCAACATCTGTCTCCTAACTGTCACCTGCAAAAACTAAACCAGCCTATCAAAAAAGTGCAGCCTACAGGTTTAGGAATTAAGCCTGTAACCAGAAAGCACAGTGCCTAAAGGCACTGATTGATCCATCGGGGGTCCTCATTTCCTTGTACGGCACATTCTGGAAAAGAGGTGGTGTCATGTGGGGACATGTGTCTCCACCTGCGACATTTTAAATGATTCATTACCAAATGCGTAAGAAAAAGGGGGGTACGATGTGTCAAGCATTGAGACCATCTGTCATAGAGCAGTTGACATCTTTCGCAGCTGAACACATGGAGCAAAATAGATTTCACTGCAACTCAATAAAGACATGGGAGCCAGAGCTGCCTGGCTGGGCAACACGCCCGCGCCTTACACATTTATTGAGTGGGGTTTACGGGGTGGGCACTACGCCTGAAACGTCCCCATCACTGAAAAGCGAGAACATGGCTGAGGGCCAGGATGCATGTCCAGCCATGACACCATTCTGTTAGCTACTGTACCGAAGCAGCAGGTCTCTTTCAGCGCGAGCCCAACTGGAAACCATTATGATCGCTATGGATCTGCATGGAGAACGACCAAGGAAGCCAGCGAGAATTAAGCAGATGTTACTTCTTTGTTCACAGACCTTCCTCAGAATGAGAGCCTCCTGTCTGCACCTTTTGTGTGAGGTAGAGCAGAGCAGGCCAAGGAAGAACGCCATGAACAGCACCAACATAGCAGCTGGCTGTGCTAATGTGGATTAGCCTACGTTTAGGTCATATTAGCATCTTAAAAAAATGATGCTTATCTTCGAAAAATGCAATAGCACAACAGCACTCCAAATGCAAAGGATGGTGGGAAATCTGAAAACAAAAAAGGATTCCTGTACATTTCTACCCATTTCGAGGTTGTACTCACTCCTCTCAGATAACTGTGAGTGGAAGACCTTTGTGACTGAATATACAAATTAAAAAAAAGGCAATTATACCGCACTGAGACAATGCACTAGATGATGCAGTCAGATTTTGTTCCAGCATTTCTTCCTGGTGACGGCGATCTGCTTACAGCGCTTTGCAGGAAACAGAAATCATTTGTGCTGATTCACCGCTCTTGCGGCTCGGTCTCACCTCGTCTCCGGACTGAGAGGTGGGCTCACGTTTCGCTTTTTACAGCACTAAATCACAAACGCGATCGCGATCCCGACGCTACGGATCTGGATGCTCTAATTATATTCCTGTATGGTGTTACACGCACAGAAATAACCCGTGATCCGAACACATTCGCGGAAATCACATCTGCGGTTAGATCAAATGGGCGAACGGCAACCTGCAGCCAAGATGCCTTTGAGTTTAAAGGTGGAAATGAAGCTATGATGCCAGAAAAGCTTGAACAGGGACATAAGTGTTGTGCACGGGCTCACATGGTGAGGGAGGGCCATGTGTCACGTGCCTGTTCCACAGAGACATGAGAGAAATGACCACCACTCCCAACCGTAGTGAAAGCACACAGAAAACCAGCGCTGCAACAATGCTGAGTGAAAATGTCTGGTTACCTACACTGGACACACTGCATTGCTCAAAATCCACATGCCTCTACTAGCAGAGGGGGAATTCTTCACCAACCGCGCGGTTTTTATCAAGATCTTCCCAGGCGGAAAGCTGCGCGACCCACATTTCGCAGCTTGACACAAACACATTTTCTCAATGGTCTTCAGCAGAAGTGAGGCATTTCCATGCTGCAGCTGCCCGGAGATAATGGACGGAGTTAGAATGCATGGTTCGCAACCACGCATAAATAAGCACATTATTTTACTGAAGAAAGCATACAGTAGGTTATATTTACAGTAGTGTGGGCTAAGAATCAACCTGACAGCATGAAATAAATTTCTCATGAACTCCTAAGAGGTTAACTTAGTTAGGGCATACTAGCAGGCCTCTATGTACTTAAAACAAAAAGAGGTTTAAATAAAGTCGAATACATGGCTGTGTCTGCATTGAATGGCAATGCTTTGAACTTACAAGATACAGCTTAAACAGCAGTAAAAAAATCAAGGTAAGCGGTTTCACCCAAAACTAAAAAAATCAGTTCAAGTGAAGTTCAACAGTTCAACAGTTTCGAGGCAGGGTACACTCCTTTAAGCATGTGGGTTACAGAGCCGTCACTCAGAAGTGACATCCACAGTCTCCACTGCGGTATGTGGCCTTGGCCAGGCATACAACCTCCTGTTTACTTAAGGATAAATCTGAAATCTCACTCCCCGCTGCCCCCTCCTCCTCCTCCTCCTTCTCCTCCTCCTCCTTTTCGCACGGCTACAAAGCTGACCACGGGATGCCCAAAAATGCACGCACACGCGGCTCCGAGTCGCGGCCTGTCAGGCCAATCACAGCATTTCAGCGCTGGCCGCTGATGGGAACAAACAGGGCTTCGTGTGGCATCCAGAGGGTGGACGCTGGCCCAGCTTCGACGGTGTGAACTCTGGCAGGGCCAAAAGAGGTGAGGTATCTCCTAGATACCCCCCCACCACTGACCTGAAGCCCCCCCCCCCCCCCCCCACCCCAGCCTGGCCGGCCACAGAGACACTCGCGGTCCACAGCCCGCAGACTGCATAGTTGTACCGCCGAGCAAGGTCTGGCTTCACCCAGCTCCTCACGGTCCACATCAGAGCCGCTTTACGGCTTTGAATTATCGGCAGATCAACGCTCCCTGGCCCCCACGAATATGACACCCGAGTGATGTTATACTTCACTTTACCGGTTATTTTTCCTTCCTTTTATATATTTATTTATTTTTTGTGTTCTCTCGCCAGTGCGGCCCGCGGTGGACTGGCGCTGGCTGCCCGTCGCTGAATCATCGCCATCGCCGCCGCTGCGGCTCTCGGTCCCGTGCATGTCACAACAGCGTCGTTTAAAAGCGCGGGCCTAATCCGCGCCGGAATCTTCCGCAGCTGTGCACCAGATGAAGGCCGTGCCACGGCGTTCATCCACTGTGTGCGCCCTCTCAGCCGCTGCGCTCTAACGGCTCCCAGAAGCAACAGCTAACAGAGGGAAAAAAAAGCCCTCTTCCCACGTCCTTTCTCTCCTTCTCAGAGCAGGGCCACTCTAAACCATGGGAAAAGTATTTTCAAGTGCGCTTTTAAAAACTTCAGATGCAAAGAAAGTTGAAGGTGAACAACTTTCCAGAGCTTGCTTGCTTCAAAAGAGCCAAGGCCTGTTCTCTGGGGGAAAAAATAAAACATGACCCACACTCTTGAAATTGTGTCCACCCACACAACCCTGTTAATACCCCTATTTTAGGTACATGATTTTACCAGTCGGCAGAAGAAATAACATATTCAGCCTTGTGAAGTGGTTTGGTTTTTCCAAATGCCAAAGGTAAAACCTTCAAGGTAAATTAATCCTACCCTGTTAGTACTGTAGTCATAACACTTTCAAAGTGGAGCCAGCACTCTGCTATACTTCAAACAGCACGTCACAGTCACAGAAACGAACAAGGCGATTGTGGTTCTCTGGGCAGCTCAAACAACATTACCAGCTTGTAATATCAACAGCATAAACTATTCCATACACTATTAAGCCATTTTAATGGTGACAGAGCTTTGTTCAATATGCATGGGATATGGCAAGTAAACAGGATATGAGGGGAATTCTGAGTCAGGCATAACGGGTCAACAGACGAGTTATGACAGCAATGAACAAACAAACTTGATCCTAACAATACTGGAGTTACTGCAACTGAACATTCCATCCAGCTGAAAGTTCAAATCAGGGTAAAGATATGATAAGTCTGATGCTATACAGCACCAGAGCCAGCCTTCAAAAATGGACGAAAACATTTGCCTTCTTTTACTCTTCCCCGTGCAAAATGTGGTTGCACAAATGTGCCCAAGTTCTTCAAATAGAGAAAGGGGAAAATGACACTGACTCTAACGCTTCCTCAGGGTAGCAGGCATTTCAATTTGAAATCCTCCTCACAGTAAGGTCAAGCTGCCAATATTTAGTCGCTGTGCGAAACCATTGAGCACATCTCATTTTTTCCTTCTACCAGTTCCCTCTGCAGCGGGAGGACAGGCTTTCTGGGCAGGCTGTCTTTGCGTTGGCTAATTGTGGATGCCACAGAGTTGTGACTTTGGTAGAGGAGACTTTTTATGAACACATTTTACATTCGACAGCCAATTTGCTAGCTGCCTTGCTTTGGAAAGGATCCCTTTGCACATTTCAGACCCTCGCTCAAACCTGCTAATCTTAAGAATACCGATGGGATCCAGAGATAATCTGTGCACCACAGCACCCACAATGCTTAACACCTGATAAAGCGATAAAGCATTCTGTGAAGCACAAATATTTTACTTACAAACAGAAGCCCTGATCGTCTGCTGATAAGCAAACCCGTCTGCCTCTTGTCTCACAGCGATCTCTTGCTTCTCAATGTACGGCAGAGCCCGGGCCTCCAGAGAAAGCAAATATTTTTGTTTGGCCTGGCTGAGGCGTTGTTGCCGTCTGTGTTGACAAACTGTCCTGCTTGCATCACTGAAGGCGAAGTATGATGCAAAAGAAAAAACATTAAGACTCAACTCTACACTTGCTCTGGGGAGTGCTACTACACCGAAGACGTTTCTGGAACGTTCCCCCATGTGAAAATGGAAGGTTTTTTTTTTTGTTTTTTTACCTGAGAGGTAAATACTCACTCTACTACCGTGCTGACTGACTTCATTGTAGGCCCTATGGTCCTTTGGAAAACATTAAAAAAAAATCAATGGCTTTGGGAGCGTCAGCTACAAAACGATCCACCTTACTGAAAAAGTCTGACCTACTTTTTCCCTTGCTAAAGTTGAAATGGTGCATTTAACATCACCAGATGGTCAAACACTGAGCCGAGCACCACATTCCGTACCGCTCAGACTGCAACTGATCAAAGCCCAAACAAGTTGCTCGAGAAACTGCTACACATGTTAGCTGAGCCAAAGTAGGTTAAAGCTTTTTTTTTTTTTTTAACAGCTTCCTCCCTAGTCCAGGAAGAAAAGAGTCATAGTATTGACCGTGTTACACGCACCGGGACACGGATCTGCGCGTCCGACTGCGTGTAATTCCACACTTGTCCAGCACCAGAAGGTTGAGAACTTCAAAGACAGACTTCACTGAAGTCTCCGAATGTGAATTCTACATTAAGAGGATGACCTTACCATATCCAAGCCCCACTGGGGGGGAATCCACAGCATGCCACACCAGGGGAAAACAACAACAAAAACACCACATCAATGAGGAGGAGGGGAGGCAGGGTGTGTGTGTGTGTGTGTGTGTGTGAGGGGGGGGGGGGGGGGGGGGGGGGGTGGCCAGTTTGTGGGCAGTAAAAGGGGACCGTAAACATACCTCTTAAATGCCTCCGCGGGGTTCCTCTCACACTCCCCAGGCTGCAGGGCACTCTGCACCACCGGGTCCCGCACCTTCTCCTCGTAGCCTGGGACCAGCCCGCTGCGGCAGATCTGGGCCACCAGCCCCCGGATGAAGCCGCTGACGCAGAGGGTGTCTGAGTCGTCGGCCCGGCAGAAGTGGAAGGCCAGGCCCTGCCGGTGCAGCCCGCGGTGCAGCCCCTGGGGCGAGCTGGGCCACAGAAGCTCCGTGCAGATGGCCGTCTTCCCGCTCCCCGGACCTCCCACCAGCAGCACCCCCCAGGCCGTCCCCTTCCCCGAGGGGCCGGGCCCGGCCGGGCCGCCAGCGGGATGGGCCGCGCTGGGCTGCTTGTTGGGGGTGCCGCTCACGCCGGCGAGGCTGTTCGTCTTCTCCAGCAAACAGTGCTGGAGCTTGTGGAAGACCCACTCCCTGCAGTAAAACCGTTTCCCCTGCAGCAAACTGGTTTGCGCCATAGTGAAATCCTGCTGTTCCGGCAATCCGTCATATGGCTCTCTTCATCCTCTGTGATGTAAACCTGGGGCAGGCCGACTCTTATTTCATCCTGATCCCATAGACTCCTCTCACCGTGGCCCCAGACATGCATTCACTGTTGGTCGTTGCCGGTCCGACTTGCCGTGTTTCCGCCGGTACGCGGACGCAGCTCCCTTGCCAGTTAGATGAATGGTGTGAAACCGCTGAAAAACATTGCAGTCTTGCGAAGGCGATGGGGTCGGAACCGCAGAATACGCACAAATTTCAAAATCTTAATTCCATACCTGTACCTCAGTAACGCAAGCACTGTGACAGAAGTTCAGCGTAATTCCAAGTGCGACGCCGCTTTAAAAGAAAACGCCGCACCTCTAGAAACGTCGCCTTGGTGACTTCAACACGGAGTGTTAAATAATACGACTGAACAGTCAAAGCTTACAGAAATTATCCTCGAAAGTTTGCGTTTTGTTTCTGTAGGTCTGTCACAGCTGCTGCCAAGCCAGAAAATTGTCTCGTTGCCTTCATTATCTCAGGGTTCAAGCGATACGGACAGCTTCAAATGTTTTAATGTCCGACTCGGGCAGCGCATGAGCGATTTTGGCATTGACGCTGATTTGCGGGGTCCCTCACGGTGATTTCTCTGTCATGCAGCTCGTGTTACAATGAAGAACTTCAACACCAAGGAACACTCAGAGATGCTGTAAGAAACAAAGGCTCAATATCAAATATATAGCATGTCGCTAGCTAACTTGACTCCCATTATTCGACTTTCTCGTCGGCATAAAAGATACTAATGTCAGTTTTTAATAGCCAACATGGTAAAGCACCTAGATACCTTGTCTACAACTGACTGACACTTGCTACCGTCTATGAATGTCCCAAGTACTTCCATGGGTAGCTAGCTAATTCATCTTGATCGCTCGCTCTCCACACACCCACATGCAATCGTGAGAGGCTTCTTGGCATGGGTCTCGCCCCCTCTCTCTCTCCCTCGCCACTGATCTCTCTTCCTTCCTATGTGGCTTTAAATCGCTAACAATTCACATCCGTCCTGCACGGGAAAAAGCCATAACCTCAAAAAAAAGAGGAGCCCCCTTCCTCCGCCTCGAGCTTCACTGATGTTCTACCCATTGTACAATAGCTACAGTAGCTAGTTCATGAATGAATGCAAAAGCCGCCGAAAACAATATCTTCTTTTAAAGCCCGCAGCGATAAGGTCATTTGTAACGAATACGTCTGTCATCATTCCATGCGTGTTGTGTTCTCTATAAATCACAGAGGTTGGATTATTAGCTAGTCATCTATTTTTCCTCAAAACCTCAGACTCAATTCATCGATGCAGCCGGATTAAAAATAACTAATTGGCACAGTAATAGTGGGTTAATATGAATAAGCCCTGTTAATATATAATCATGAAGTAAACAGCATGCAAATGTACATCTAACATAACTACTGTAGCTAACTAGCGAACTAACTATGATTGCCGCAATGCACTGGGCATTTTGCTGGAGGAAAATGCGATTTTTTATAACAAACCTCTCCCATTTGTATTTACCTTGCTACCAAGTTGGCTATCACACAAGCAAACTAACTGGCTACCTATAGGTCTAAGTCGCTAGCTACTGATTCAGACAATTCCACAAAAAAATACATTTGCAATTAATGGCTAGCTCGCCAGTTAGCAACGCACTGTACTGCTCCAATAATCAGCCTTCTCCCGGCAAATGCTGAACCTTTGTCCGTTTTTTGCACTTTCTGACTGAAATATCCAAGGCTTCTCACCTCTTAGCAGTGGTTGATGTCCCTCTTCTTTTTTGCCGATGTTGACAAACCCGGGATCTAGTTCTTTGGTTCGGCAACTATGTCTGTGTTTGCTCAGTCTTGTTCTATTGCGAACGATCTACGCCTCTTTTCCGTCGGAATTAGTTTGCTTATCCCCGTAGTTAGTTCCAAATCCACAGTCTCTTTTTTCCCCCCTTTCTCAGTCAGTCCGCTTGCGTCTTCTCTTTCTCTCTGTGCGAGCTCCGCCTGCCATGTAACACAGCCCTACACTGAACCCTTTTCTCCTCCTACAAAACATTCAAAGCGGCTCCCTTGCATACAGGGCACACACGCAGAACAACAGACGCGCGGCACGACGGGAGTTGGCGTTTTATTTGTCTTTAACGTCCTGACGGAACGTTTTTTTTTTTGGAACCTGAAACATTTTAAGACGACCTCGGAGAAACTGAGCCATTTTAGGAGAGCCCTTGTCAGCAACGTTTTTACACGGCAAAAAAATAAGCACATTAAATAAATCATTTGTGTTAATACATAATGTAATAAACCCGTTCATAACTTAAGTGGGAGCTCTTGAACGATGCGGAACATCACTTCTGTCGTTTCGTGTTGGATTGCATCTCCGCTCGCTGACATGCCGAGTGATATGTCAGCTGTAGTGTCTCACATGAATCAATAATGTGTAATCCATAAACCATGCACTGAAAATGTTAGGTTATTTCTTTTCCACATAATAATCCAGAACTGGATAAGCAGAAAAACCCATGTCAAGGGCAGTGCTGTGCCGTAGATTCTTGCGCACCTCAGAATCATAGGTGTCATTTACGCTGGGGACATGTCCCCACCACTTTTTGTCGTGGCCCATTTCGTCCCAACCACTTTATAAAGGTATGAACGCGTCGAACCCGTCGTTGTCCCCAGCACTTTTCAAAACAAACGGACGTCCATGCTCAGAATTATCTCAGAGGTAAAGAGCTGCACAGTTAAATAAAAGCACTTACAAACATATCCTGGTTAAACAAATAAATAAATACAAATCCAGCCCAAACTCCCTGGTCTCTCAACCATCAATGATTGTACCTCTTGGAATCACTGCTCCAAATTATAACTTTAGAGCTTGTTGGTACGCAGTTGACGGCTAGAGGGTGTTATTTCTTAATTGGCTGATTGATTTATTGCTAAGACACCTTTCCAGAGTGATTCTCAAGGCTGTGATTGCAAGGTACAGTGCCTTAAATAAAGTCCAAAGAACAACAAGACGGGCATAAATGCCAGTAACAGAATGAATCAAACTGAAGAGGTGCTAAAATTTAAGCATTCTTCATTATTTTTTTCAGTACGTACATAGTGCGTTCTAATCATTTCAAAGAGCTTTATGCAAGGCCTACATCCCACCAACACACATGTATGGATATATAAGGATCTATAAGAGCAACATTACCATCCATTACCATACCATCCATTTACCTTGCATCATGCAATACATGCTCATAGTGCTTAGGATATATACAATGAGTCTTTATGCACATTTTAGCCCAGTTTAGGCAAGGGTTGTTTTAAGAAACAACATCCAAAATATCGTGAATACGGGTAGGTAGCCTACACAGCTTGAAATTTGTGTCAGTACAAATTTTGGTGATGGCTTCCATGATGTGAACAGTGTTATAAGCTGACAGGCACCATGAAAGCCCTAAAGAATTTATCAGATAAAAAAAGGTGTTTTTCATGCATGCAGCCTCAGTCTGTCCTTGCATGAAACAGCTGAGACAAAACGGGCAGATTGAGAAAAGTCCTTGTAGACTGAGACTGGAATCAGATCCTGGCAGAATTGTACGCCTCAGTCTTGTTTGCTGTGAGACCCACTAGTTAACGCAACCAGGATTATAGTAATTATAAATTGTGCGGCACCACTGTGTTATTACTTTGTAGGCCTGCTTTAATTGTAAATATTCCAATGGTGCATTTGCACAAAAATGAAAAGTAAAAGTATGAAAGTTAAAAAATAATTGTACCACCATGTACAACACAAGAACAGCAAGCGCCATAAAAATGTTGATGTCTCTTTTTATTTAAACTAAGTATAAGCTTTGTGTATGCCTTTTTTTAAGGCAAGAGCATGTTTGTCTCAGTGCAATCTTCTATCTCATATTGCACACATCACAGCCAATTTAACACTAAAACTGTTAGCATTGAATGTGGTGACTGATTAGACCGTGAACCAGAGCACAAATGAATCCAATTATAATTGCAGTGTTGCGCAAAAAATGTTCCAGTTTAATAAGTTGTGTTACTCCTTAGTCTCAGCATGTTCTACAGAGCAATACTTTTTTAATGACACCGTGTACAGTACATTCCCTCATTTATGCTGTTGATTGTCAAGGATCCCACTTGACAGCGTAGTTGAATCCTTTTTGTATTATTTATTCCAACAATGAGGGCTTTTCAGGCTTAAAAATTCGGCATGGAGCAGTCATTAATGGAAGGAATAAAATTCCCCCAGGGTGCTCTCTTGATTGTTATTCAAAAAACTATCATGTACAGTCTCATCCCCTCTTAACTCTATTATTTACCAATCAATTATTTCATTAATCCTACGTGTCACCAATGGGGACTGTCTTGTCTCTTAAGTATTTTTTAAAGTAAGCTTATGCTTCTTTTAACTGGTTTACTTAAGAGTTTACCAAGCATGCCATATTGTTGTCATCTGAGTTTTATCCTACAAACTTCATCTCATGTTGTGCTGTTTGCGGAACTGAGACCCCATAATGGCAATTGAGATGTTCATTCCCGGCTGACTTACCTGGATAAATGAAGGTTATGTAACACAGTGTTCATATGTACCTGATCCTCTATGTTCAAAGGAACTCAAAGTTTTCCATACTGGAGATACAGAGATCTTCCCTCCACTGCCTGGACAAAGCTAACAGGTGAATGTCTGCCTTGTAGACACTTGAGTGGCAGTAGAAAATCCATATATTGAGCAAAGCATTTCCCCTGCAGTGTGAGTGCAGAATCACCTCACTCTCTAAGAGGCGGTGGCTGTGCTTTGATGGAGTGCATCACCACTCAGTCCCGTACCTTTGCCTGAGATGCTGCATCACAGCTTATGTAACCAGCATGTGGTCTGTCGCTGTGTTTGCCTGCAATCCGTTCTTTGATTTGATGTGAGATCAATGAAATGACAATGGAATCTCACCCGTATGCTTAACTAAACTGAAATGTTTATTATGGATAGTGTTGTCATTTGATAACTACAGTTGCAATAATTAAAATTCATTAGTACATAGTTTGCCCTATTTTACAATGTAAAAGTTTCCTTTTAAAAAATGCAATCTCTTTTTTAAAATGCTTGCCGTTTCACACTACATTTTCCTGTGGAACCTGAAAATGTTTTGTGGCTTTTATGTCTGGGTAAACATGCTAAAATCGTGAGTGGTTGACATTTGATTGCTGGTCAAGGCAAACTGATCATTCGTCTCTGCAGACTGCTAACTCTGCTATTGATCTGCATTTCCATTAGAGAAGAGCACAGTGATGTCTGGCTTGGCACCACATCAGCCTTATAAATCTTTAATGGAAACTTACTGTTCATTACTGCTGTTTGACTGGACTTTGATCCACTGCAAAATTATTGATGTAAGATATTTTTCTAATAGAGCATGGGATATCCTAAAGCTAGGTTCTCTCTGCCAGCTAGAACATGAATTTTAGTTTAACAAAGTCTGTGTCATTTGAATTATATTTCTCTGCCTGGTTATTCCACGGGGGGTGGGGGAGGGGGGGACAAAACACTAATAGCAGAAATAAAAATATATAAATGAGGCTTTGTTTGGGCATGAGTATATCAGAGGCTACTTACAAAGATTCAAAGAAATCACAGGTTTGACAAAATGAATTGATCATTGCCATAAACTATTGTAATTTTTTTTATTGTATTTCTTTTTAAACAACAGGATTACATATTTTATGATGGAAGTGTTTGTTGTTTGCTGAGACTGTTTTAAATAAGAGGATAATGAGGACATTCATATTTGAAGATTTCCATTTTTGAGGCATTGATTATATTTCTAAAACATAGCCTGCATTGGGCTCAGCTGTACCTACACACATACAGGATTACAAAATACACATAATGTTACTATGTTTATATATATGCTCTGAATGTTTGCACCTGGTTGAGAGTGCAGTTAAGACGAACTTCATCCAACCATCTGGAAACAGGGCAGACAGTGCTACAAGTGCATTTAAGATGTGGGATAGACTGAACAGCAGACCTGGAAGACTTTTGAGTTCGCTGCATTTGCGAATTGCATGAGTATGGAGGTGCCAGGGCCTTGAGATATCTAATCTATACTGAACAGCTTATACAAACGGGCTTGGCAGTGATACACACAGTCAATGACTCTACACAAGTCTGACATCCAAGCCTGTGTTTATTGCTGTAATTAACATTCTTAAAGCACTCTTGTTATAAAATTAGGAGAACTCCCTTGTTTATGTGTTTTTTTTTTTTTTTTTTTTTTTACTTCAGCTCATACCGAGCTAGAAGCAGATTTCGAGCTGGTGCTAAAGCTCTGTGCCTGCCACAGTGCACCCAGACTGCTTGATGGGGATCGAATCAGCCAACCGAATCAAGCGAATTTGGATAATTGCAGCAATTTTCTTCATCCCTGCTAAATACAGACTGGCAAAATATCAGTCCATAAAACGAAATGGATTCGGGGGGTCACTAAATGGCAAGGCAATTATGACCTTTTGTAAACGCGCAACATGGCTACAGGCCCAGTTTGGCATCCTTGTCTATGTAAATTACACATTAATACGCCCAGGAGTCATTGAGGAGTTAGAGTTTACCCTGTGCATTTGAGGTTTGTAGACATTAACATGAAATGAAACTTCTTTAGACATCTTTTCACCTCTATATTGTTATAAATTACATCCTCATTATTTTGATTGTGATAGTTATAATGTCCTTGCCCTGTGTTGAATTGCTTGGTTTTAAATCCCTCTGCAAGGAGTGTTGTTTTAATGAAAGTAATCATTTAATATATATAAGTAGCTCTGTCATTATGGCAACGAATCATCGAGGGCAGCATCTATTTTATACCGCTCCGCTTTGTTTTACATACAGAAAGACACAGAAGACACTTTCTGCTGGAAAAAAAAAGGAAAACTGTATCAGCCATTAAAAGACCTCTCAAGTACCTCTGGGGGCTGAAAGAGAATACCTCAATGGAAGTCCATTGTCATGTTTTGTTTGTGACGTTGAACTCATCAAGGGCGATTGTCTAGCACTTGGGTGGGGAGGGAACACGAGCACATTCGTGAACAGATGCAAGCTTCGGATCGTAAAGGTGAAAGATGATTTAAGCATAAGTAAATATAGTCATGACATTAGTCAGACCTGGAAAGAGGCACTGAAGGTAATATGTTATGTAATAATCATGCAAACATTTAATTACCTGAATTTTCCCATTGCCAAAAATACAATAAAATAAATAAATAAAGATATGTAAACCTATTTCTATAACCTATTCCTTATTTGTGTTATACGGTATCTTCATGAAAAGGTCTGAAAAGGACAAAGAAAACTGACTGATGGAGACTGAAATTCACCCCATATGTACAGTATGTAGATGTGACTGAAAAGCTAATCTGATCCAGTTTTCTGAACACCTGTTTGTTGAACAATGTGTAGGAAAATACCTCTTCATGTTTCCTCATATGACTGTCATTCATTCTAGATGAGTGCTAAATCTCCTTAACTGACTATTCTCTTCCTCACCAGTGAATAAGCATATAGCAGTACTAATCTTCCAAACACATTTGCAAATTATCAACTTAAATACATATGTACACACACGCACGTGCGCACACACACACACACACATGCACGCACGCACGCACGCACGCAAACACACACATATTCTACAGTAATATAATTAGAAAAAGATGAATGAAAGTTCTGATAATTGATCCTCTCAGCTACATTCTGAATTGTTCCCTCCTGACAGCTCTTAATTTTAGCATAAATAAATTCACTGTGAAGAGTGAAATTGCCAGGACAGCCGGTGGCAGCAGGTCCATCGCTAAATTGTAATTACAGGATGGAGCTTCACGATGGCATGGTTTTATATATGCTGATCACAGGAGGAACAGAGGAGGACCGTCATTGAAAGACAATACATTGCCAGGCATTCATCAGAAGAATATTCACTGACATAATTGGCAAACAGAGTTCAGAATTACTGAGTTAGGCTGAAACATCCTGGAGTCAGTAATAGCAAAACCTAGTATTACCCAGTCAAAGAAAGTATGCACATGTGAAATGTGCAATGCGAAAAGGAATTGACAAGATGCTTTACTGAAATGTTGACAGACTGAGTAAAGCAGCGGCCTAGCTTAATTCATAAAAGTGACTCACTCACTGACCAAAAAAGACACGCCCACTGAAATGTGGACCACGTGTTTAAACAGCGGTTTAAGTTTTCCTTCTTGTTAAAACTTGAAAATCCCCAGAGGACCATATTATAAGTCATAATTTGGCGGTTTTGCAGTGCACTTCTCATAGGAGACTGTATGTGCAGGGCTTATACGTTGCTTGATGCGTTATTCTCTTTGTAGAGCTGAAAAAGATCCAACAGCATAACCCCCAGTTAGGAGGAAAATATAATTTGTTCACATGGATGTTAACTCCACAGGTATTCAGTGCTGCTGGCAGGTTCATAAACAGTTAAGTTTACAGTGTGTTTGGAAAGAGACTGAAATGAGAGACATTTGGTCTGTATCACGCAGATCCCTGTACAATTCTCTGGTCAGGAGAAAGGCACTGTAATTTCTGTATGTTATGAGGCCCAAATGCAGTGTGTGGTTGTCGGGAGACCTGGGAAGGAGCTTCTATCTGTGATAGGATAGGAGGTTCTATCTGTGAAACCAGGGCAAAAATGTCGAAATAGGAGGTGAGGATCAATTACTACCCAACCGACCATCAAGGCACTGGTTAACCTATTTATAATACTGCATATCAACTATAGTCTTGTTTTTTTCTTAGAGTTTGAATGTTAAAAGTGGTACATTGAAGTATCCCTGTTCTTTGCCATTCTCCTGGAACGGATACTACGAGACAGACTGCTGGATGAAGTTGCCAGTAAGTAATAATATGCACTTTGTGCTCATCATACAGTTTTTACTGCCTGGTCAGGATGGCTGATAGTGAGGCAGACTGAGACTCTGACCCAGTGCACCACTGCTGTCTGGCTGCATTTGCTGGATTTCGGGCATGGCAGGTTCAGCAGACTGGAACTAAGTCCCCTCTGAAATATTCATGTCCCCTGTGATGGTGGGACACTGGTCCGTTGGGGAGAACATTCACCATACCTTATTAGATAGGGAGGTGGCTGCTGGATGTCTGGCCGTATCTGGCCAGACCGTTATCTGCGGCCCAACATGTAACGGAGGCACCGGACTCTCAAATGACTATGTTTTACAACTAGAAACCTCCAGCGAGGTGTCTGCACAAAATAGATTTGTCATCAGTGATTGCTGTGTAAAGCAACTGGTATGCGGATTGTTTTCCAATAGTTTGAAAGCGGAGGCCTTTTGAAGAGAGATGTTGACCGATGCATCGGAGAGTGGTCACCACTAACGTGGCTTTACACTGGTGGAACATACTCTTGGTGCTTATGTGCAACGTTATGAGGCTGGGTGAGCCAGGCAATCCTACGACAGTAAACCTGATTGAAGCTATTTTTAAGACGGTTGGCTGTAAAGTGAATGCATAATGTGCATTATATATGTAATGTCTAAATCAGAACGGAATAATTAAGTCTAAAATAACAGGAAAGTATCAAAGAATATTGTGTCTTCTTTTGAAATCTGGGACATGAGATGGAGTCGTACACATCGCAAAACAATGTAGGCTTCAATAATTTATGGAGTGCAGGCTGAATCAAAGAACTAATGATGGGCCCAACAGACTGGGAAGAATCAAGAGGGACTCTTCAGCATCTGCTCCTTTGCGTCTTGTATGCAGTTCTTCTTTAAAAAAAAAACAAAAAAAACAACAAAAAACACACTTCACACTCAATCTTGGTATACAAAGCTTGCATAACCATCGCCTTTGCTGAACATTGCCAAAACCTACACGATCAGAGCACTTTTTTTTCCCCTGTTTTTCACTGTGAGCGGAAGAGAATAGCTTTTCTCGAGTGTCACAAAGGATCCTGCATGCCGCTCTCCAGAGCCATTGTTCAGTTTCACACCCGTCTTTAACAGCAACAACACGAGTCTAACAAGCTGGGAGCAAGCACAAAGCAACCAGGCAATATGGAGCACAGTATGGCGGTGTGGGTGTGTTACAAAGAAGTGAGCTGAACTTTCTAACACAGCGGAGGACCCGGACTGCTCACCCATGCAAATCACCACCAAAAAAGATACTTTGGTCCCTGAAAAGCAACAGGCAACAGGTTTAACTCCACCCTACAGATAGTGAGAATCCCATCATTACCACTTTAAGCAGCGGAGAAGGTAAACCTGTAGATATCTGCTTGGGGGGGGGAAACCCGTAAGATGAAGCTTGGAGCAGAGAAGAAGGTGCAGCTGGGGAGCAGAACGCCTCCCTCTTTCACGCTTTAATGCACAGACCATGTGCCGCCTGCCCGGCGTCCATCACTTCCTTCCCCTCCCAGCAATCTCCTGCTGCTGGCCTGGTGGCCGAGAGGTCACCCGTTTGACTTCTGCGGGATGGGTTTTACGAGGGACGCAACCCGCCTGCACACTTTACGTTAGCTCGGGCTATAAAGGCAATTTGGCCGAGGTTGTGACCTGCCTCTTTGCTGTTCGGCAGGTCCAGGGCAAACGTGATCTCCTTACTAATACTAAGTGAGTGAATGCAAACCTCTGTAACATTCATGAATTTATTAATTGCGTGAGTTTAGGGAAATATAGCAACTTCAGTGATAGAGGATAAATGTTCAAAAGTTGAAGAGGAAATGGATAGATTGATTTCATATTGGGCGAAAAGTTCATACGATACTTGAAAGCTGAACAATATGTTTTTGCTGTCTGTATTGAATGTCTTTCCAACAGTGGATTCAGTAACATAGCAAATACTGTTGCTACCACATAAGTGCTATTTGAAGCACAAGCTGACATTTTGTATTTGAAATGATATCCCACTAATTTACCGTAATGCCAGCTGATTTAAACTGCACTTAAGGATTTCTGTTTAAATTGGATAAGATGACTTGCTGATGTGCTGATTTTTACAGTAGATACATAAAATGTGGATTGTATTGTATTGTCTTATGGGCTATTTGTGTGTTGCGCTGTAAATTTTAATGTCCTGTATGTTGTCCTGGATGATGCCAGATAAATGGCAATTTGAATATATTTATTTGGCATATAAATAAATCCATCAATCAATTATGCATTTATGAATACTTTATTGACTTTATTTTTCATATTAATATGTTCATCCAAACAAGAATGTACAGATTTGCTGAGATTAATATAGTCTGAAATTTAAAAAATTGAGAATAACAGGGAATGAATAGACACACACACACACACACACACACACACTCACGTGTACACAGAATAATTATTATAATTACTAAATTGATATTAGCTGTGTCAGGTTATACTCCGTCACACCCTTAGGGCACTGCTGACCCAGAAGTTCGCTCTGTTGATGTGGAGCGCAGATGGCTCTATTATTTAAGAAGCAAGCTGAGCTTGTGCTTCATGCATTCCCTGATTACCCTCTCCCCGGCAGACACACACTGTGGGTGCTGTGCTGGCCAAGAGGCCAAAGTGCACCACACAGGAAGAGAACCTAATGCCTTTTCCAGGACCTATTAACTCGAGTGTGTAAAGAACCGGGTGGCTAACAATTATTGTTTGACACAGTGGGTTAAACTAATATTCTGAACCTGCTTAATATAGCACATCTAACTAATGTCTGTGAGGGGTGTAAGGGGGGGGGGGTGTTTTACACACACAGCAAGGTATTTATCATAAGTGTTAGAGACTAGGGATTTGGTTTTTGAACCTGCAAGCTTGTGGTTACAAGCCCAGCTCCTCTGCCTTCATGTTTCTGCAGTTTAATTTGTTTGCTTATCCTACTATTGTGTACACACAACCCACACTTTCCAGCTGATCTCGGTTTTATTTGAGGCTATCGTTCAAATTTGCTGGGTGCTCGGTGGCGTTGGAATTCAGGCACCGAATCACACCGAACAATTACAGGCTGCCTCTGTTCTCATTATCCTTAATGTCAGAGTTCCCCCCACTATCTATAACTGTTCTCACAATCGTGGGTAGCGGATATTCAATAACTGCTATGTAATAATGACCCATTCTGGAAGCAGTATGTTGCAGCGACATAAAAATACCAATAGAGAAGCTCAATCTCTTCCCTTTTGCAGTATCATACTGTGACCGTGCACAATGACCGTGCACAATAATGCACACACACCTATTGATCAGGTGTACTGCAGGCTGGGTATGATAGCTTTTGTGATGTGAATCAGATTAAACTGAATTCAGGATTGTATGGTTGTTTTGAGCTGGACCACCAACCTAGGAAAATAAAGTAGTTCCAGCACTGGCTTACTAACTCCTGGCTCCACAGAGACAGTGCAAGCATAAAGCAAACACTCTCACTCACCATCACTGCTGCTCTGTCATCCCTATATGAATAAATTCATATTAAATGGGTATGAATTTGCCTTACTATCAAAAATCTCCCTGACAACGCTGAGGACATGAGTCGTGCATTCTGGCTAATTGATTCTGCAGTCTTACAGACCTTAATTGGTGCAATCCGATATTGATTTTCCGGGCATATGAATTACAAATATATCAGGGCTGTGATGGCTGCCAAGGAAACTACTTCCCTGTAAACTTAATCTACGTTTGCTTAAATGGCTATTCGGGCATTGCATTGCACAAGAGCTGCATTTCATTTTCATTACCCCATCTTTAAGATCTGAAACATTGAGAAGTGCTGGAGCAGTTCCTTTTTTTTTGGCTACATCAATGGTTCTTGTGAGAAAGTTTCTTACATGAAATTCTTACAAGTTGAATTTACATGTTTTGGAGTGCTCCACTGGTAATGGCACAATAGCCTTATTCTCTCTGTACAGTTTACCAGCCCCAGTGCTAATAGGACGGAGACAATCACATGGCCCAGCTATTGGCTCTGCTTTGTCTTCCCCTCTAAATGGGCGGCTTTCACCGGCTAGCGCCCCGCGCAAAAAGAACGCTTCCTTTATGCTCCAGGCTGCCACGCCGAGGCATATACACGGGTGCCACGTCTTTTAATAAATCATGAACAATCTGCCGGAATGCAGAGGCAGTGCTGAAATCTGGCCGAGTCCAGTGGGGGAGCCTGTTACCCCGCCATTCTGGCTCGACTGCGCTCGTCCGGGTGCAACAGCACGGGGAGAAATGCGAAACAGAAATAAAGGACGGGTGGGTGGAAAGCGGGCTCACGACCAGAGAACGGGAGACGTGCTGTCGCGGAGGCCGTACGGACTGGAGCGCGGCCGGGTCTTTCAGACAGATAGGGCTGAGATGCAAAAGGGGCTCGGAGCGCAACGGGAGGAGAAACCTGACATTTAGCGGGAGGCTCAGTGGGGAAAGGAAAACGAACGCCAGCCTTCCCGCTAAATTTAAAAGGTCCTCCTGCCCGCTGCTTAACAAGGTGAAAAGGGGTTGGGGGGGGGGGGGGGGGCAGATGAGCGGATGTGCCCCCCTATTTGTTGGGGGGGGGGGGGGGGGGGGCTCTAGGGATGAGCAGCTGGCTCCCCTTCTGGCCTCTGCCAACACATGGCAGCCTTCAGAGGCACTGAAAAGCCACCGTAGCCAATGACCGATTTTACCCTGGCATTAGGCTGGCACATAACCGCCTCACTCATTGCAGGCATTTACATCACTGCCCCGGCCTCACTGCCAGCCAATCAACACGGTGACAGATGGGGGCTTAGCAGATGACTTCAGTCGCATGGATCAGCTGCATAAAACAGGAAGCGTGAATTTCAACATCTCACCTTGTTTTTGTGTTCCTACTTCACATGATGGATCTGCTCGGCAGACACGCTTAACCATGCTGATTTACATTTGCATTGATATGACTGGATATATATTGACGCAATACAGGCTATATTGCCTTGCCCAAGGGTACAACAGTTCCTTGCTTGGTAATCACTTCTGCAATCTATGGGATACATGCCCAGCTCCTTAACCACTACATTGCACTACTGATTTTCCACAATGAAATGTCAACCAAAGGTATGAGCTCCTCATCTGCACTGGATTTTGTTTCATATTCATTCAAACCATAACCTTGGCACTTATGAACCACTGAGAAGCACTCATATTTACCTCTAGAAGCCCAGTGATTCTTACCATCTTTAACTAATTATTAAGATAAGAAATTTATGACATGTAAAATGAAAAGTAAGAAGAAAATCACATATATATATATACTGCTTTCATGAAAGTGCAAATTTTCCACAGACAAGGACTGGTACATTATTCCTAATGTAGCAATTATTTTTTGCCAAATGATTTTGATGATGAAATGATCACATCTATAACAGTGTAAACCTTGCCGTCCAGCTGTTAAACAAAGCCTAACAAAACTTTACATAAAACAAAATGTACAGTCCTGCTTCAGCAGCACCATGTCTGAACTTATCAATTTACATATATGATGAAGTGTGGTTGAGACAAAGAAATGAATTTGAATTATCAGGCCATTGCAGAAACTGTCTTTGGTGAATAGTTCACCAGCATAGACTTTCCCCCTCCTATGTAGATGACTTTAAATTCTAGGGAGTCTGCAATCTAACTGAAATGAAATGCCATGTTTAACTTTGGTTGACAAATTAAACAAATATTTCATTTTCTGTTTATTCTCATACATCATGTGGTGGTCATGGATATAATAAAAAAATATTGTGTAAGAGCAAAAAAAAAAAAAAAAGTAATACTTCTTCATATTATTCACTCAAAGCTAACCACAGATGGCTATGGCTGCATACTGCATAGCTGGATTCAATTCCTTTCAAAACATTATTGCTTAGTGTTCAATGCATGCCTGGTTCAGACAGCTGGCTTAACAGCCACAAGTCATTACTGGTGGACAACATTGTACAACATGAATGAGACGTAAGAGGTATTAATGGCTTTAAAAGTATTTCAAAGTGAATCTCACACACTGACCCGATGACAATTAAGCCATGTTTGCCTGCTATCTGTCACATCTAAGTGGCATGCAAGCTATGCATGACTAAGTAGGGTTTCATGAGTTGTACTGAAACAAACGATCCCTTCTTTTTTTGTGTAGTTACTGCTGGGTCGAGTGTACATAAGTAACAGAGCGGAGGAGAGAACTTATACTGTATCTGTTTGTCAAATGAAGATGTTGTTTATTCCAGTGGAAACTTCAACTTCCCCTGTTATTTTCCAGCAATCATCTGTTTTCACTTGAATTTGTTAGCATGGCAAATGATAGATAAATAGAGGCTTAGGCATTACACAGATCACAAAGAACAGGATAAACAGCAAGCAGATGACAGACCAGTCCAGTGTACCCACTCCTTGCTGCACAGCATTTTACAAATCCTCCAGGTTAATGTGTGGATATTACACATAAAACAGACAACAAGCCACTTCCCAATTCAACATAACAAGTTGTATTATGGGCCTTTGTGTATGCTCTTCTGTTATGTGCTGTGATGATTTTGGTTTTATCTGAGCCAGGGCACTGACTGTTTGCCCTTGGTCTCCCTCCAAAGTTACTGTAAAAGGTTATTAATAGTTGGTCCCAAGTGCTTGTTTTGGCTATTCGAATTTGTTTTGTTTTTTCCTCCAATGCACAGAGAAAGGACAGTTTATGCACATTGTAACTCATTGCTGGATTAATATTATTTATTGTGCTTTTATTTGATTTCTGAGTTCAATTACAAATAATTGAGAAATGAACTGATTAAGTGAAGACACTACCATCCACTGATTATTTTGGTTCATTTGGTTGATTTTTTTTGTAAAGAAAAAATTGAAACATAGTCCACAATGCTTTTTTAAATAATTACGTGCTTTATGGAATGATGCAATGACTGGTGCTCTCAGTAGTAGCATTATCAGTATTCATGATCAATCTCACGCTTGTGGGATGATGCATTGTGTCTGTTTTCATTAGCAGACTCAGACTGAAAACAGACGCTCAAGACTGCGCGCCAAACTGATTTACAGATAACAAGGGGTACCAGCCCAGTGAGTCATTGCAACTTGTCAGACCTGAGGGAGCCCGAAGCAGAACTAAGACTCCTCCAAGATTTTGGGGCCGAAGTTGTGAGGCTTGTCTCTGGAATATGCGGAGGGGAAGCCCTGCTCCCAGTACCCTCGCTGTCACAACAAACCGCGATTGCGAGTGACCTCAAGCATCTGGCGTCGCTGCTAAAATCGGCCATCTCCGTGTAAACACGCTCGTCTGCTGGTAGGACAATGGAAAAGAAGCAGACAGACCGCACCTGAAACACCTACAGCTGAGAAGGCAGAACAGACAGTTGCCTTAAGGTGTCATATGTCGGTGTGTGGATCTCCGATGGGAGGGGGAAAAGAACTGGGGCAGAGGTGCTGCCAAAGGTTTGATGAAGAGATTTACTCACACTGAAAATCAGCTTGGTTCAGATGAATCTGTTAATGTGAAAGAGGAAATATTAAAATCCAGAATAGACATGAGAGGTGTCCGGAGAGTGAGGTTGTCCTGTGTCTGTAAGCCTTGTTTGCCAAGCAATGTCTCATTAAACAGGGCCATGGCTGTGATAGCTTGTGTCTTTGACTGTACAGAACCTGGTCTAGCTATGGAGGATGGACACAAAATGCGCAGGCAAAAGAGATGAAGTGCTTCAGCCATAACTGTTCTTTAAAAGGTGGCTGTCATCACAAGGACTGTAATAAAATTCAAAACGTCAGCAATGTTTCATTATATTTTAGGCCTTCCTGAGGAAAGCATACAAATCTGTGCTCCCAATTTCTGTTGCTGGCTAATATCTGCATCTACACACAAATTAGTAAATACAATTTTGTTTTTCTTTTTAACTCATTCATCATTTTATCATCTGACTAATCTCTGTTATCTCTCATCTCTCATCTCTTGATTAATCTTGACTAGATTCACTCATGTGAATCACAATGGTCATAGGCTGAAGAAATTGCACGAATTACCCGTGAAACAACATCTGACATTTCTGTAAGAGTCAAAAAAAAAAGTAAAAATGCTTCGCAATTTGACATTCAAAAGTACCACTAAACCATTTTGTGCTTATTAAGAACATCACGGTCATTTATTCTCTGCAAAAGTGTTTTCTTCTTGAATCATTTCTTCAGCTTAATTCACTCTTTTCCCTTTCGTTTTTCCCCTGATACAGGTTCACTACAGCAGGCTGGATCAGACACCTGTCAAAAAAGAAAGGAAAAAAAAAAACAGCTCATTATTCATTATTCACAGTGCTGCAGGTTTTTTCTCACCTCTTGCGTGCAGTTATTGTCTGCAAAGCCCCAGGAAGGTGTAACATCTGGCATATTTCAGGGGTTACATGCGCTGGCTGACAGGTAGCAGCTCTCGACATCCAGCCAGCCTGCAGCAGGCAGTGAACTGTAAAATTGACCCACTAATAAGAGGAACCACGCATCGCTGTATAATAAGCGCAGGGTCCTGTCAGGCGGCTCCTGATGGGTGCAGGATTCAGCACAATGCACCGTGGCAGACCCCCCTGCAGTGGGTCAGGTCGGCTCAGCCTGGCTCAGCTCAGATCCGCTCAGCGTGCCGGTGCTATTCTCCGCTGCAGGACTGCTGACGAGCCCACCACATCCATCTCCTGCAGACACCTGTGCTGAGACGAGCTGCTGACCAAGAGCTCATCTCCTTTTACCCGACCCCAGAATGTCAAAGCCCTTACTGTATCACTGTGTGGTGGAAGGACTGTGTGTGTGTGTGTGTGTGTGTGTGTGTGTGTATGTGCGTGCCCATGCATCCATATGTGTATGTGCATATGTGGATGTGTGAATTTGCAGCTCACATAGATACATTCAGGTGTGACCTGTGGGTGTGTGAGGAAAAAAAAATTGTGTGAATAATAATCTGTCATGCTTTCCATTACCTGCAGGGAAGCAGGAACCAGCATAGAATATCATATTCTGCATTGCCTGAGCTCAGGTTTTCTCTGACTTCATCGATGGATAATTTCCATTGGTCAACAGTGAGAGAGCGAGCTTCACTGAGCTGACGGGCACACCTGAACACGTGTTTTCGAAACGAAGGAAAAGAGAACAATCTTGGGTAGCGGCTGCACTGCTCAGCAACACATTTGAATTTGAAATGCCAAAGACAGCATTAACTGTCTTTCCTCAAAGATAGGCAGGGAAAAGCTCCACAAGCTTGTTGGTAGCAATGACCTTTTCATTAGTGACAGTCAGCCTTTCCCAGCATGTTTTTTTTTCTCCTTTCTTTCTTTGCCTTACATTGCTCCGAAATTCCAATCGGTGTGAGATTCCGCATGAAATGGGGATTTTCTCTGTGTGCGCGTGGCCGGTCACCCCGAGGCCCCGTGCCTCAGCTCCGCACAGTCTTCCCTGCCAGCGCTTAATTTGTGGGTCTCACGGTTCGGTTTCCTTCGGCGGAATGCGGGGAATTCGGATGGCTCGCTGAGTGGCGGAAAACATTCACATTTTGAGCTCTCCCGCAAGGCTGTTCCAACGATGCGAGCAAGCCTCAGACTTTCAATGCGTAAATCATACGGTGTGGCCGACACTCTCATACACAACTCACACAAATTACGCTGTCTGGGCAGTGCCAGTGCCCTGTACAAGCTATATATTTAGCTCTCCGTTTGCTGGGAGGAAATTAAAAAAAGTAACTCAGGCAAGCAGCGGAGGAAATAGGTATAGATTCTTTCCATTGTTTTTCTATGCTTTCATTTCGGCGTTCAAAGTAAATGTTTATAGCCATGTCAGAGGGATTGCTGAGGGAGGGCGGCTGAAGAGCGCCCCTGTGGAGAGCATAAATAGCCCTCTCAAATGTGAAACGGGTGTCTCTCCACACAAGGCGAAGCCAAGTTAAATATTGTTCAGATTTTTATCAATAATGTTTTCAGCTGAGCGCGTGGCCCAACCTCCCCATGGAATTATGGTTCCGTTACACACATTCATCCATGGAAACAGAGCCCAAATAGACCTTTAACCCGCTGAAAAATTGAACAATAAAAGAGTGATTGAAACCTTTCTGAAGGCTACAGAAAATGCATACAGAAAATTTTCAGCCAGAGTGCTGCCACTTCATGGCTGAGGATATTTTGATGAATGTGGCTCTCTGTAAACAAAGAAAACTAAAAGTGCATCAAATTGTTGCCTACAGGGTTCTAAAGCCATTCTAAGAAGCACTGAAACTGGAAAATAATGTGACTATTTAGGCAGAACTGAGTTGATTGATGGCTGTAGTCATTTTAAATGTTATGGGTCTGCTTTTAAGCCATCTGTAAAGGGAAAAACATACTCAGAATTAAGATTTAATGTTACATCACAAATAATTTCTTGTGATTCAAAGAGTTTATATGGCTGAGCATCCACACAAAAATATTTATATATTATTAATCATTTATACATATTTTACTGGTATTAATAGCAGTAGCACAGATAATATTTGTCCACAACAATGATATCAGTTTAATTGCACTTATCAACAGAACCATTTACCAGAATCAAAATCAAAAGAGTCAAATCCAATGTGCCAATTATATTAAGTGCAAAAGGGTTAGGATATCATTTGTCATCCATTTTCTTTACTGCATTAGAATGCCATATGCACAATACAATACGTGATGTCATTGAGAAGAGACATTGGGAAATTCACACTCTCTTTTCAGAATTTGAAAAGAGAGCAAACCTGATTGCCCAGAATTCAGAAACTGGGGATTTTGAAAAGTAAATTAGAAAGTACAGTTGTTGAAAGTGTTTTTTTTTTCAGCTGGAATTGTGACACCATCTTTGGAATTATCTGGCTTGTTTGATCACACCAGCTTTGACACTATGACTTAATCTGGAAATCCTGGTGAAAGCCATCACAGCTACTGTAGACCCTTGGTTTAAAATGCTCAGTAAGCAAACATATTACAACTTTTATTTAACTTTGACATGCAATGGTAGTGTAGTCTTTACTTTGATAACATGTATTATCAAACTAATCAGCAACACTAATAAGTAACTATTATGTTTAATAGGGATCGTGATTGTGAATACCTATACTCTCTGGGGAGACACGAGGGACCTTTCATGTTTCATCCAAAAGCATTAATGCCCTGCCTAATATTTGCATGAACAATTTTTTTTTCATGTGAATATTATCCAGTACATTAGTGAAGAATTTCAAAGTTGCATAATTCAAATTATAATTTGAAGTATTATGGTCATTTGAAATAATACAGTAACATTTGCTTGTAAACTGGTTAGTTGTACTGTAGCGTGTGTAGCTATGCCTATTGGAAATTGTCTTCTCTGCTTAAAAATTGCATTTTCACTTATAGGCCGGTAACGTTTTGTTTATCTGGGCAACAGCTGGTCCTACATTAGTTGAGTGTACAGGGAATACAACATACTGTATTGTATGCATTCAGAAATGCATTCCCATATTGCAGTACTCATAACTCCGGTATTATTAGCAGGAGTATCCAGGTCTAACACGCCCAGAAGATGGAAGGGCAATATGTATACCAGTGAATTACGTAAGCCCTCTGCAGCAATACTTGCTAAAGCATGTGTGTCACTACTGTTAAGTGTTTGTCAGAATCCTGCCTCCCTCTTTCTGATCTTCAGCTTTACAGCTCGTCAGGTCCCTGTAACCCCGTGACCCCTGCTGTCATTAACTCTCAAACACAAGTGTGTGTTTTTTGTTTTTTTTTTTCCTAGGCTAGTGAGTCACAGACACCCTCTCCCCTCCCCCGCCCACTACACACAACCTACTCAAACTGACAACAAACTATAGCTGCCTACAGGCTAGGCACTGAGTGTACCACTCTGCTAGTGATTCAGTCACTTGAAAGACACACTAATGTGATAATACGCATTCTGAAACATGGATTTCATTCAAAAGCATTATGGATATCATATAACTTGGTGTCTTTGCTATAAAAATATCTCATCAATGCATGTTGAGCATGCGTGTGTGTGTGTGTGTGTGTGTCTGTGTGTATCTGTGTGTGTGAGTGTATGCCGTTATACCAGAAATCTTGGTTATTGCTTGGTTCTTCTGATTAAAAAATGAACTTATTGAAATATGTTAATAAGTTAATCGATCAAATGTTATTTGCTTGAGAGGATATTTGGAAAGGGAATGGACATACACCATGAAGCATGAAAGACTTAAAAATTAATTAAGAAAATAAAATAGAATTCAATAAATGCAGTTGATGGCTAACTTTCATCTGAATGAAAGAATAACAAGAAAACATCAGACAGGAGTAATGTGGGTAGTCTGTTGGGTTCATCCGGTTGGATAAGAAGTTGCCAATGAACTGCTTCGGAACGCAGTCAGGGCTACTCCTGCCACCATTCCTTTCTACTGTTTTGTTTCCAGGAAATGTACACACTAAAACTACTCAGAAACACATTTGCTGATCACTGGAAGGAAGAAACCTCAGGATGCAGCTGTATTTGAAAAGGAAGGCTTCACAAATGGAGTTATTGTTCAGGGGTAGTTAGAAAGTAAAGCCAGCGTCCGGTGTATGTGTCCCTTGGAAAACAGTTTCTGATGCAATGTCACATTTGTCTTTGGCTCCTGGGGTATAAGTCTGGCCTGTGTGAGACGTTTGTTGGACAGCTGTGGAAATGACTCCTTCCCTTGTTAGTAATCATTACCTCATATACACAGACAGCTAATCCTAATCCTATTTACAATGTTAGTGTCTGCCATAGTGATAACGTGTAGATTGAACGCAATGCCAGACTATGTGATTTTGAAGGCAGACAGCAGCAGCTGCAGCAAAATCTTCCGTCAATCTCCCAGCCATGGCGGCGTGTCTCAGGCGCTGAATTCACCCTGCTTGTTTCCTGTAGCTCCAGAGCGCCGTCAGCCCGGTTCAGCGCAAAGCTGTGATAACATTCCAATCAGGTGAAGCACGGTGCTTTGCTGTGAGCTGCTGAGGAACGGTAAAATCAGGGGGTGGGGTTTGAGAACACCGTTTCCCCCAGGCAACCGGTGCCGTGTGTGAGCGCCGTAAGTCCCGGACAGCCTCGGTGTGACGGCCGCCAAGTCATTTACAGCTGAAGTGGGTGGGAATCTTTCCATCCTTATTGCAAACATGTGTGTTGGTTTTGAATCATCGGTGACTGTGAACCATGAAAAAAAACCTACTGTTCATGAGCAACGCAGGAAGACATTAAGAAAGGTACACTGCAACAGAGGTAAATATCTGCGTGATGTTGAAATAATGTTCCTGCACCAACGCTGAATTCTTGGTTTGGTGTGTTTGTGATAGGAGGAAGAACACAGACATTCCTTTCACTATCTGAGAAAATTACAGCAATTAACATTGCAAGCTAGCTGTTATCTCCCCTTTATCCCTCTGATAAAGGTCTCAAAAAGAGAAGGTATTCAACCCATCCTCCATGACTGCTTACCAGCTGCATATCAATTCTAGCTGTGGCAACAACATTAAGTTAATGGGGAAAAAAATCTAATTGAGTAAAGCCATGTCACAATTTAACCTTACTCTCACCATTGGTTTACCCAGCTGCTCAATGACTCATTCACACGAACCAATGATGAGTTACATGCTACAAGTGACAGTGGGTTTCACCTCAGGTGTTGTTAGTTGTAAGCTGACATTACATCCAGACACTCTGAGGACAAACTAAACAGCAGAATAGTAAATGATTACACGCAAAACTTTACTTTAGGACCAGTCATCTGAGGCCACTAGCACTTATGCTCGAGGTTAGTTTGTAAACAGCTACGAGGCGATCTGAGGAGGGTGCTGGCAGCTGAACTGCAGACAACCAGCCTACTGCAAGGCCCAAGATTTACACTAATCCCTTCTGGCCTACACACAGCCTATTACCTTCACTTTTAAATGATGCCTCTGAGTTCTCCGATCAGTCCTGGTCAATAATTGCCATTTCTCACACTATCAGGACCGGAAACTGGGGGAACCGTGAAGCTTTAAAGCTACAAGGCACTAGAGGCTACTGTGTGTCGAAACTACTGGCAGAGCAAGGTCGGTTATTTGGCACAAAGCCAACCACCTGTGAAATGCGTAGACCCATATTCCTAATGTACCACAAAACCTCATGTGCCTTATTGATACAAAACTAACGTATAAAGTTATGGATCCAGTATCTCTAAAGACAAGGTAGATTCTATTCGATAAATAAATAAATAAATAAATAAATAAATAAATCATACGATAGATATCCTTCTGCCTCAAATATACCGAAACTGGTCGCCTATATAATTAGGTCTCAGGATTCATAATGTCAGCCAAATTGTGACTGCCAATTCATTTTGAATTTTAAATAAAAAAAATTATAAAGTTTAAAGCTTTTGTACTTTTTAAAAGTTTTTTTTATTATTATTAACTACATGAACAGTGGCACAAAAACAGCTGCAAGATAACTAGAAGGGTGTATAATCACAATTTTGTTTTGATCAAGTTCCAGCTGTGAGTCATTACAATAGCCATAAGTATTTTGCCATTATAGCTTGGCTAGAATGCATTCCTTCCTTCCTTCCACCAGAACTGAAATGAACCACTTTATAATGTCTTTATAATGATCTCACTAGGTAACCAAGTTGCTCCATCGGCACCACGCTTTACCAGAAAAAAACAAAAAAAACAAAAACAGTTTAGCCAACATTTGTACCTTATTTACTTTAGATTACAGCCTCTCTGGTATTTCTAGTGGCTGACATTTGTTCTGTGTACTGCAGACCACACAAGTATTGACATTGAAACAAGCTGGTATCGAGTCACTGGTCGTCCAGCGTGCACCATTCTCCTCCAAGCATGTTTTGAATTAATTCATTGAGGGAGCTGGCAGAGGTTCATGAGCAGCTACTATTGGACCACAATTACCATCCTGTGATTCGTTAATCCATCTGGGACAATTCAGGTCATTGTTGAGCTCCAAAGGGTGAATGTTCATTTTCTCAATGGAGTGGGTAGTCTGGACAGAGCAAGCATAAATGCCCTGTCTTGGTGAATGGTTTGTAAAAATCTGTGTGTGTGTGTGTGTGTGTGTGTGTGTGTGTGCGCATTTTTGTATATCCACTGGATCCTTTGGAAATTTTGAAAAAACATTCACGTTGGCAACAGGCTACCTTGAGAGCATTCTTCAAACTTATTGAGCGTGACAGTCTGACTGACATAATCCTGTGACAAACTGAATGTTTTTTTCCCAAGGCTGCCAAGATACAAGATACTGTTACACCAATGGGCCAAGATGTCTTCAAGGCCAGAACTTTTTCCACTGACAGCCACCACTATAAAACAAGAAATTCTATTTCAGCATTCGAGCTCTTGAGGTAACTCATTGAATAAAACCATTCTCTTGCAACTAATGACAACCATTTTGGTGTATGGAACAATCTGCAACGTTTAAAATAGAAGACTTACTAATATTTAAAGAGATTTTGATGGCATTATACAAGCCATTGGGAGGCATCCGGCCCATGTAATCTGCTATTGTGCTTTTTAAGACAGGAGACATAACTAGGGCAGTAACAAGCCAGACAGTTTTCAGAAGACAACCTGCTGCGGGGCTTAAAATGCTGAAATGCTAAAGTTGTTTCAATCTAAAATAAGAAGGCAGTATATTGTGCCCTAAGTGTCTCTGAGCAAGCAGACCAGAGTGACAGGCTCTCATACAAAACTGAGGTCAAATTTACCTTGGCAGCTGCCTTGCCCAAACACAATACACAATGCTGCTGTATCAGATAATGTCAGCTCAAATACTTTCACATCCCTGCGGTACAGTTTTATAAGTTGAGAAATACCAGAGACATCAGAATACATTTTTATGGGGACATGTGAACCTGCTTGCAAGATCTTCAGCTATTAGTTGAATTAATGGGATAGATCTTTTTTTAAGTCAGATGCACAAGCAAGAATTCCGGCACAGGTGTATGCAATATAAGAGCGTCTGCAAAGTCAGTAACTGTAAATGAATAAAAAAGTAAATGTATTTGGACATTCTAAACATCCCGGTCTTTGATTCCAAACTGTAGCGTAACATAATTGTGATTGGCCCCGGAGCAAATATTTTTTCTTGTCCCCCCCAAACACAAGTGTATGGGGTGCGCACACACACGCACGGACACACATGCACACAACCACTCCAGACAATTAAATTAAATAAGTGGTGGGTAGACATAATATTTATTTTCAACCCTTTCTCACGTATGTTCACCCAGTAACTAGTATGTATTCATCTACTGGCCACATTTACTTGCTATAACTATCTTCTTATTAATGTGGACAAATCAATTAGTAGCCGTACAGCAGACAGTAAGCAAAAATATAAAGCTAGATGCTTGCAAGCCAGCTATCTACCAACTAAGGTTACAAATTCGATTGAAAGGTAGCTAAAATATGTTTTCCAAGTTGATTGTTGATTTTACCTGTCTGTTTTCTGGCTGACATCCTGCACATTCTTAACTATATACGACAAACAGATGGTGCGGCTTATGGACTGGGCAGCCAGAATGAATAGGGTCACAATCATAGCTTGACACAAACTTCATTCTGAGTCTGATCAGCATCCACACCAAGGAAGTCCAACCATACAGCACTCACAGCAACATTTACAATGAGTAAGCGCTTTCGGGTGTTGCCCAATGGGGCGAGTGTTAATGATGCAACAATAAATAAAGAACATTGCAGCGGTGAGCGTTATCTGAGCCCAGGCTTCTGCCCTTTTCCATGCACTTACAGTTTGCTCCTGGAACATTCTGATGAGTGAACCATTTGGAGACATTTTACACTCCCAAACAAACTGCTAATCAGACACAAAATTATTCTTGGGCACGCCTGAAGTGTTCAGTGGGAACTGTAACAAACACTTGCTTGCACTTACTTCGACTGTACTGTCCAGGAGGGGTTTGATATTACAGACTTAGCAGTTTCCTGGTTTATAGGCCAAACAGCTGCTTAAACCTCCAGTGATTGCCCTGAGCGAGAAGAAGCCTATAGTAAGGGGCAGGTAAGCTCCAGAGACACTGGGAAAATATCTTTGGCATAAACATATGCATACCAAATGCAGGAGGTTCACACGTTAGCAAGGAAGCTGTGAACAGAATACACGGGGAATAAATAGCCATGTGCATGTCTGATTCCATTCATGTATCTGCAGTGTTATGAGCTCCCAGAGTGTGGGCACTGCCTTCATTATATTACATTACATTCATTTAGCAGATACTCTAGTCAAGGGTGACTTCCAGCACAAGAACAGAAGTGTATCCATTGAAGTTAAATGAGCAACAGTGTCGGATCACAACACTGCCGGACCAGTGAGTGTGAGCACAACACTATTCAAGCCCTATCACAAGTTAACTTGTGCAACCTGCCTAGACAAAGCCAAGTATACTAAAATACATCAGTCATGTATTACACTACTACTCCTGTACTACTCTAACGTGCAAATCCCAGGCCATGTCTGTGTCCATTCTTCTTATTCAAAGGCCTCAGGCCACAGGCTGCATCCAAGAGATACCATCACAACCACACCCAGTCATAACAGTTTAGCAGCCATCCAATTTGTCACCAAGCCAAAGATGCTAATCACAACTTCTACATGTTTCATTTTTATGACATTGTACTTCCCCTACCTGTTCTGAGACACAATATATGGTATGACTTGAAACATTGTGACACAGAGAAATGGACAGTTAAATAATAAAAAAATAAAATAAAATGAAATAATAAGGTTTCACTAGTTTCACATGACGCATGGCATAAATGCATGCTGCACCCACTCACTATTTTGTGTAGGTACAAAATAATAACAGTGTGATCTATGAACCCCACCATATGGCATATTCAGAGGATAACTCATTTCTGTAGGCCTGCTTCTTCTTTATCATGCACAAACACCCCCCGCTGCCTCTTTGTCTACTAATTAGCTGTTGAAGAATGATTTGTTGAGTTGTCTGCTTGATAGTGGGGGCTTCATATACAATTTTTCTGTTTGATAATTAGGGTGTGAATAGGAGATTTTGTTATTTCAGTGACAAGGACATGCATGGGTTTCAGAATCACCCACATGTTACAAAATGTTTCAGCTCATATGGTAAGGTAGTAACAAATATGTTAATTATGCAAATGCATCTGATTAGAACAGTGTACTTTACCACTGCTGCTATGGTATGATACTAGAAATCAAGATTAGACTGTAAATGCAATTCTCTTGCAAAATTAAACCACTTCACTGAACAGTAACTTTGAAAAATATAATGACATTGTCCTGTAGTTACCATAATCCTGTATAATTTAATTGCTGTGTCATTTGAATTAGAAAAACATGATGAACGATAAATGATAAAGGAAACATATGTACATGTACATGTATTCTTGTAGTTTGTTTAATGTCCTTTCAATCACATGCTGAAATTACTCGTTGCGATCTCTGTAGTTCCTTGCCCAAGATTGTATAATTGTAGGCTACTCTGTTGCTATTTTAGATCACTCTTTGGACTATGAGTGGTTAAAAAAAATGCTGAGCACATTTTTGCTGCTTGAATTGGAAAGAAAATGCCAGTTCTGGTTTTGCTGTATGAGAACAGAGCCTTTTTCTCAGTGAATAATGCTTTTCTGTTGTGAGCTACAGTGTTTTCTCTCATCAAATAGAAATTACTTTATTTCCTGTAACATGAACTGAGCCTAAACTGTTTTTTTTTTTTTTTTTGCAATACTGGTATGTGGAGAGTTACAGATCAAGTCAGAGATCAAACTATTTGCTGAAAAAGTATGTATTTCTTGTAGTACGCATAAACCAAAACCAAACATCCCGTCGATGACATGTAGTGGTATCAGGATCTGCACAGACAAAGCACAGTTTTAAATCTCAGAAGTTAACCAATCTAGTAGACTAGTCACTTTATCAGGGAAGCTTTTCAAGATGAAGTTAGTTTGACAATCTCTTTCTAAAACTTGCTTATCATTTCATAGCATACCACATCCGTTTTCCGTCCTGTTCATTCTGCCTTTCCAGCTTTATCATTATCCTCTCAATTCAATATGTGCTTTATCCAGTTAGTCTAAAATAGAGATTCCTCCCACCCATCCCAAAACAGTGGCTATTCCCGCCCTAACACTTTTGTTTCTCTGTGCTCTGTACTTAATGCATCTCAAAATCATCCATGAATGGGTTAAAAACCCACAGTACTGATTGAGGGGTTGTTGGGATATGCACGTAATGAAGTAACTCCCACACAGAGAGTGGGACTGAATAGATCTCAGAGGCCTTGGTCCACCGGCCGCCTCCACACTCCGAACGATTGCACATAATGAGGCTGCCTTTTACTCATCCGGGATCTGAAAGGTCCACGTGGGCAGGAACACGCAAATCAATGGACTTGGTGGGGGAAGGGGCGGGGGGGGGGATGTGTTTCACGATTTGCTAGGATGCCGCCTCTTCAAGGCAAGTCATGTTTTTTATGAAAGAGATAAGGACAAATTGAAGTCATGAATGAGGAGGAACAAAATTACTCTCACGTCGTCCTGCACTTCCTAAGGCTTTTAAACACTTGTTGAGCCTCGACGTTGGAGCCTGATGTGCAGTGTAGAATATCCTTCGACTTAATGATAAGACATAAAAAGAAGCACATGAAAGGAAATGTGACAGACTCTACACAGCCCACTGATAGGATGGTAAACTGAGAGGACATAAGCACATTTTATTCAGACTTCTACAAGAGTCCAGAGGCGCTTTTTTTGATATTCCCCCTACGAATGTCAGAGAGGCGCCACATTAGACACACGGTGCCTGAGAGCAGTGTGACAACAAACCTCTGCAGACATACCCACACCCCTTCCTTTCTTTACAGTACATTATTGGCATTTAGCAGACACACTTATCCAGAGCGACTTACATCATTTTTTTTTTTTTTTGCATTTTACATATAAATGTTATCCATTTATACAGCTGGATAATTACTGGGTCAATTGTGGGTTAACTTGCCCAGCGGTACACCAGTGGGAAATTGAACCAGCAACCTTTCGGTTACGAGTCCTGCTCCTTAATCTCTAGGCTAAACTGCCGCCTTTCTCCAATGGAATCAGCTTCCAATCATCAATTGCTGTTGACATGGCCGATATCAAACCCGGGCCACAGATTTCAGAATGTGCTTGAAATGAATGCCTTAACCACTGAGTTGCTCAAGAACCCTGAACGTCAGTAAATGAGTCCTTACCCTGAATAAGATGAGAATGCTGAACAAGGTGCCCATCATCTCTGCCTTTAACTATTTATAGTTATCCATCTGCAACTACAAGACCAGTGAACAGGAATGTGGAAAACACAGTTATCATTCTGCTTTTTTTAAAATAAAATTGTGAAAGTAAGCTGAAGTGTGTGGATTTGTCTTCTTAATCCCCATGAGATTTGACTGTCAGCCTCGCGCTGCCCTGGAGTCCTGTTTTGACTGCATCGGATCAGATTGTGTCTGAAAGGAGATGTGGCTCTTTCCGCATCACGTAACATGAGTGGACGGAGCCAGGGCTGGTGCCACGAGCTGCAACCGTGGTGGGGGTTTGGTGGGGGGGGGGGGGGGGGGGGACTGAGGACATGCAGACGCAGACGACATCGTGCTGCAGCTGCCAAAGCGCGACGCTCTGTTAGAGGCATGGCGGTGCGCGCGGGAAGGTCCCTCTGCGTGGGTGCTGTTTTTGCAGAAACATCCACTTCCCCAGATGTCAACGCTAATTGTGATAAGGACGCCGTGTTTGACTAGCCATTTTGTCCGCATAACCTTCTGCCAACAACCCATAACAAAGCCCAGAGATTTTAATCATCAGCTGTACTTTATTATTATGAGGGATATGAGCCATTATGCACATTCTATATGCACACCATATTCTAAGGTGCATTTGGCCTGCCATCTTCATGTAAATTAGGCACCGGCTACCTTTTGAAGGTCCCTCTTTTTGTGAGTAGAAAACAGAAAAGCTGAAAAGAGAATATTAGGATTATCATATGAGTAAACAAATGAGCAAGTAATGAATGTTTTGTTCCATGAAAATAATGACAGATTGTTTTTTTTTTTTTCTATGTCACTGCAGTCTTTAAGATTCCCCCATGAGACACGGTGTGAAATACACTGCGTTGACCACAATCGACTCTACCCGTTATGACAGGAGTTCTGCCTGGCTGCGTTCATTAAAAGTGGTTATGTTGCGTTCTGCCTGCTTTTTTTTTTTTTTGTTCAGTTTATTTTTGGATTGCATCAAAATCAGGTTCCACTGAAAACATGATAATAAGGCCAAACCACAGCATAAACATCACAATTAGATGCAGGAATCCTCTCTGTGCGTGTTTATACAATATCTTTATCTGTGCATAAAACAGAGTGTGTGTGTGACAAAGACACCACCTTTTGTCTCTGCTTGATCACTTACACTATCAGCATGTGATGAACTGCTTAATTGTCATGTATTTTTAGCTGTCTTTGGCAGGGTGTTGAGTCTCTAACGAGCTCATGAATGTGGATGTACAGTAGAGCAAAAATAAAGCAATCAAAAATACATATTGCAAAAGACATGGGCAAATAGATGCAAGTAAAATATGGCAATGCATTAATAACAATGAGAGTGGATCTTTTATGACTGTATTAACCAATAAATATTTGTTGAATTCTTTTTGTATATATTTAGGACACAATACAGTCGACAAACTTACAGAAAAGCCATTTTTTTCAGTCATAACTAAGACAAAAAGAATTGTACAAAATATGATCAATGAAAATGTAAGGTGTCATAATTTCTGATATTACCAAGGCTATCATATTAGTAGCTAAGGAAAGTGGGCACAGAGGCAAAAGCACAGCTTTGATAAAATAAACAAAAAGTACAATATTTTATATAATATATAACTCCCTCTCTCTCTCCTTTTCCCTACTCTTATGTCCAGCTGCTTTATTTATTTTCCCTTCAACCTAAGAGACAATGTGCTACAAATCATGTCCTTGGCATTATTCTCTCCCTCATGCTTTCTTTATATGTGGCAGGGAAATTAAAAGTTGGCCAAAATAGCCGGTATCCTGATCCAGCTAAACTCCCACATCTTTGATGTTTGGGTCTTGCGTAGGTCCCTCTGCCCTGTCATTCCAGACTGCGGCACCAGAGACCATTAATTACGAGTGAGATCCCACACACCGCTTTCCCACCTGTTCCTGCCAAAGAGTTCCTGTGCCCACTGAGGAGCTCCAGTGATCACCACTCGCTATGACTATTCATGAGCTGGCAGGCCTTTTTAGAATTTTGGCTCTGAATGGTTTATCCACAGCAAAGATACGGCCAATGCATATACATGTTGATTAGAGCCAAAACTGGACAAGTAATGGCCATACTGCAAATAAGTTATCATGAGCATATGCCCTTAATTCTCAGTTCCAAAATGAAGGGAAATAAGTGTAAAGTAAAGGGAGACAAAAGAACGTTTTAGTATTGATTAATTATATCTGGGGAAGCCCTCAAGGCTCCTCTTTGACACATCTTCTACATTGGAGACTGGGTCTGTGTCTCAGAGAGCCGGTCTGAGCCATTCAGTCAACGTACTTGGTTCGTCTTGTCTCCTTCGATTGTGAGACAAACCTAAGATTCTACAGTGTTGCCTCAAACCTGTACTGAACAGTGATGAAGTGGACTCAGACTCCATGCAATGTTTTGTGTGTGTGTGTGTGTGTGTGTGTGTGAGTGTGTGAGTGTGTGTATGTGAGTGAGTGTGTGTGTGAGTGTGTGTGTGTGTGTGTGTGTGTGTGAGAGTGTGTGAGTGTGTGTATGTGAGTGAGTGTGTGTGTGAGTGTGTGTGTGTGTGTGTGTGTGTGTGTGTGTGTGAGTGTGTGAGTGTGTGTATGTGAGTGAGTGTGTGTGTGAGTGAGTGTGTGTGTGTGAATGTGTGAGTGTGTGTATGTGAGTGAGTGTGTGTGTGTGTGTGTGAGTGTGTGTGTGAGTGAGTGTGTGTGTGTGTGTGTGTGTCTGCGTGCGTGTATGTGTGTGTGTGTGTGTGTGTGTGTGTGTGCGCATGTGTGTGCGTGTATGTGTGTGTGTGTCTACGTGTGTGTGTGTGTGTGTGTGTGTGTGTGTGTGTGTGTGTCTGCGTGCGTGTGCGTGTGATTATAAAGCAAGCATAAAAATAATAATTTTGCTTTATAGTTTTTGCCATTACACATTCATGGCACAGAATTCAAATGGATCTGCAGATGGCGTGCAGATGCTCTTCTCTATTGTTTTCAGAAAATAACACAACCTATAAAGGCGGCGTAGAGTTCAATCATTAATGAGAGAAACACTAAACAGCGCTGGAACCCAAACCGTCTTCGCCAAACCAGACAAACACAGACCAAACTTCGCTCCCTGCCATCTTTCGCTTATGACCTTCAGTGAAAATACTGTTTTTTTTTTTTTTTTACTGTTGAGAGCAAAGCGTGAAGATTAAGCTGAGTGTTTATTTAGAGCAGATTGTCACCCTCCTCACTGGGATTTGATAGCAGGGCAACCTGATCCCGTACTGGCTCTGACTGACTTAAAGTAGCACCAAATAACAAAGCAAAAGCAATTACAGGTTCTTTGCCTTGCGAATTAATGGGGATCCACATCCTTTTCATTTTTTTTCCACTAGTCCTTACATAAGAATTCCTTGTCACCTCTCAAATGAATTAGAAAGTGATTTCTGATCTCATTCTTGATTTGTATTTTTATGATTTCAATATGAGACCTAACAGCATGTCCCATATGAAAACCAAATATTATGTAATATATTTAATAAATATGTTGTTCAACCTAATGATATATTGCAAATACAATTAAAATATATTAATGGAAATCAGAAATATATTGCAACATGCCAAAAAAACATTTTTTTTTTTTTCATATGGGGTTCAAGTTGCCAGCCTAAGCCCAATAAGGCATTCATAGTTTTGCATGGCAAGGTAGTTCAGTCTCTTTCCACCAATAATATTCTGACTAGGGCAGGTTTTCCTTGTTTTGGTGTCAATGGGGTGATTTTGCACAACCTATATTTCTTCAAGGATGAAATCCAACAAAAATCCAGTCCAATACTCATTTTTACCCAGCTGAGAACAGCTGAGTAACAGAGAATAGCAGAAAGATACAGAGTTATCTATAAGCAGAAATTCTCGCAAGCAACTATCGTTGGTGTTTCTGCAATAGGGTAGTGTAAACAGAAAAAATAATTCCTTTCTTATAACAAATGGTACTCAATGCCACATTAGCTGCATAACACTCAGGGACCCCTTTCGCAAACGTATATTCTTGTTGGACCATGAGAGCTTCATATCAACTACAGTATACTGGAGACACATTTCAGTACATTTACACTCAACTGAAAAAGACAATCTAAAACCACTGGGGCCAGGAGGAAGTAAGATGAGGTTTATTTCATTTTAAACAGACACTATATCTCTTTAAACAAAAAAAAAAAAATAGCATACACAGATGTCACTCTACGCCTGTCCATGAATGGTGACAATGAAAGAAATATGAGAAAATGTGTGTGTGTGTGTTTGTGTGTGTGTGTGTCTGTGTCTATATATCATAGGAAGACAGCATCTCTGTGGGAATCACTGATGTGGGGCCTTGAAATTTCACTCAATTAGACTTGACATCAAAGTCCCCTGTGATGCCATATCACAGTCTCCATTTGGATGCTTAGTATCTCCAAAATGCCAATTACTTCCTGGTTTGCATGTAAAAGGCCTTAGATTGAAAGCCTTGCTTGACTCTCACTTACGGGAAAGTGTTATCTAAGCAGCATTTTACATAGTTATGAACCTGGAGGGGCTGAGGTCAGTGAATTAGCATTTATGTGTATGATGGAATAAAAAATGAAATGTGTGTTTTTTTTGGGTGTGTGTGCTTCGGGACACAGCATGGCCTTTAAAAACAAACCTGATGAATTGATGTGTTTGAACCTGTGTCATGTAATCGCTGTGAGTCACCCGTATAATTTAACAGTCATCACTCCATTAAAATGGCTTTTATTTAGGGAAAAAAAAACTGTGGCTATTTCATTCGAACAAAAGAGCACTGACAGCCGTTAAGCCAAGTGAAAAACTCATTTCAGCGGCAGCACACCAGCGTCACTGAAAGGAGACAGATTTCCATGTCCCTTTCCTGGTTGCGCTGTTACACCTCATATTTTAAAGAATTTATTCACATGACCATAAATAAAGCACCAGTCTCAATCCGAAAGGACATTCATGATTATCATTCCATTTATTACAAATGTATCACAGAATTTTTTCATCTTTAACACAAAGAGATGGTTAAAAGTAACTCTAACAGTGATTAAGAGTGTTTCTGCACCTTGTGAGGCTGATGGGTTAGATGCACTATCTGCATTCCTGTCAGTAGGTACTGGTGTAGTCACTAGGCTGAGTGACAGTTCTATGGATATATGCCTCTCCACTCCTCACTAAACACTGTCGTCAGGGGGATGAAGTCTATTTGGCCCAGAAATAAATATATTGATGCGAGCTCTGTCTTGAATACAGATATTGTATTAGCTGTTTTAATGGGGGTGGTGAGAGGATCCCATGACTCGGGCCACAGAGCAGGGTGTTAGCGGTACTGTTAGCACAGCCAGCCAAGGCAAACAGTGATTTGATCCACCCACGCCACCTTCTCACCTCAGAGCAATTTAATTGGTTAGAGGGTGGACTAGGGGATGTGTGTGTGTGTGTGTTAGGAAGAGGGGGGGGAGGCAGCACAATACGGTCCCATTCGCTTCTGTTGCTGTGAAGAACGGCAGACCAGCTCCTGGCTGCTCACAGTGTATATGCTGAGAATTAGCAGGACGCGGAGGTCATCCCATAATTACCTGATGAATATGGAGGAGCACCCTTTAGGTTTCCATGGCAAAGCTGCCAAAAAATGATAACGACTCCCTCTGTGCATCATCAAGGGCACTGATATTCCCTGCCCCCCTAAATCTCTGTCTCTGACTCCTGCTCCGTTCCTCAAAAAGCTAGGAACCGTCAGCTGGTACTAGTGTACATTCATTTCAGGGCTGAGAGCTTCATCCATCATGGGAAAAGAAAAAAAAAGATCTGCTCTCATTGCCACTGTGCAAACAAAGGAATAGGCCTTTATTTCAAAGTTCAAATGAGCACTAGACAGTTCATTTTAAACATTCCTCAAAATCAGTTTCAACTTTGTTTTTTTTTTTACAGCTTTTCAATTGCATAAATACTGAGAAGACTTTCATATGAAAGGCTGAAGCCTTTGTATTGCATGCTTCAATCGTCTTCAGAAGTGTACATAAAATAGCAGTATTTCTTTTTCATTTTCACTAAAGTCTTCCATTTTTCATTTATGCATGTGAGTGTGTGTGTGTGTGTGTGTGTGTGTGTGTGTGGACATGACTGTGCATGTGTGTGCACATGCATGCATGTGTGTCTGGTTTAAGGTGACATCGAAATTCCTCCATCCCCTAGAGAGAGTACACAGACCCTGTGGCAGCCCTCTCTCCTGCTCCATAGACACCCTCATTCAGACACAAAATCAATCAGTAAGAAGGCTAATTCATCTGGTGCTGCAATACAGATCACCACTGGACAGCATATTGTGCCAAGAAACAATGGCAAATATCACCCTTAAGGGGTATGGAGAGCACAGGGAGTCCTAGCATCCATCCAATTGCTGGCTGCATAAGCTACCAGTTCATCCATTCAGACTTCCCAGCCTTCTTCGGCACTTTGTCTGCCCAGTACTGTTCATTAAAGGGCCACTATAAAGTGATCTCCAATGCCAACAAAGAAGTCTGCTCTGGTTCTCACAGCAGATTACTGTTAGGCTGGGAGTCAAAGAGAGTTATTCATGGTGAGAGGGAAAATCCCTGAAAATGATGGTTTCTTCCTACTAACAAATGTAATTAGAGGAACCATCCAAAATTTTTAAAAAATACTGCTGCATACCACAGTGGTTTGATCAGAGGTCATACATTTAAGAGCGTTCATGTTCGCCACACTAATAGAAGCGCTCATGTCACAGTGGTTTTGAGTTATATTAGCTAATTAATCAGTGGTCCTCTCTGATAAAAAAGGCAGACAAACTTGACAGTCTGAAAGATGATTCTCCTCGGCTCAGTAATTTCCTGTTATCTCCATCACACACCGAAGTTCAGCTCCTTTTTTCGCCAGGCGACTCCATGTCTCACTGATAGATTGGTTGAGAAGAAAGCAGACACTGATGTCCCCTGTGGCTTTATCCAAAAAAAAAAAAAATGTGAAGACATACTTTGCCTCCTTGGGTGTGAATTGTCCCAGTCTTCCTGTTCTTATTCCCCTTTTCCATTCAGGAGAAAGACAAGGAGCAGTGTCATCAGTGTCTTTGGTTGCATTAAAAACAATGAAGTCAGAAAATCTGCTGTCCAGACTTGAAACTCAAAATACACTCAAAACAAAATTAGAAAAAAAAAATGGTTTGACAAACAAATTTCAGTTTCAGAAGTTTAAAACAAAGTTCATTCTTGTAGGTTGCGTAAGTAGACCAGTGTTTGGTGTACATTCAGGCCAACAAATGGAAGGCTTTGCTGTGTTTCAAACAAGCCGTGGATGTGTCAGAAGCACATGGCCCGCTAACATAAAGAGAATCAACATCAGATGATGAATGACACCCAGGGTGAGACAGCCACACAGCTGCTTACTCAAAACGCTCCGATATTTCATTTTCTGCGTTACAAGAAGGGACAAAGACCGTAATGTCTTCTGCATTCCTCAATATTATTTTTACTGCCAGTCAGCCCTTACACATGATTTTGCTGTGCGCCCATGGGACGTCCCATCTGAGTGTCATATGGTCTTTCATGTGGCTAACTATGTAATTAGCTCTGGGGAATGAAAACTGTGCTTAAATTAGATGAGGTGTCCTTTTATCCGAGTTCCCAGTCAAGCCACTGCACCCAAACAAGCCCCTCCCAAACACACTCTTCCCCTGCATGCTTAAATATTCTCGCTGTCCTCAAGTAATATAAGCCCTGTATCAGGAACATACGACTATGTGTGCAGAAAACCTGCTACAGACTGCGACTTAAAGAAATTTCACAAATACACCATACCACTCAATACCTGTGCTTCTTTCCATATAGAAATGAATTCCATGTGAAATTTAAAGAAAATAATAGTAGCATTCCTGCGTCTGGAACTAAAGGAATTATGAACAAGCCGAGTCCATGTTTGTTCCCTTACTCATGACGCAACACTCAGATATTAGTATTTGTAGTGAACTAACAATTTTCTACTGTCTACAGAAATCGGGGACCATTTACTAAAATACTGCTGCATACCACAGTGGTTTGATCAGAGGTCATACATTTAAGAGCGTTCATGTTCGCCACACTAATAGAAGTGTTCATGTCACAGTGGTTTTGAGTTATATTAGCTAATTAATCAGTGGTCCTCTCTGATAAAAAGGCAGACAAACTTGACAGCCTGAAAGATGAGTCTACAGAAATCGGGGACCATTTACAGGCTCTTTCAAGCAAACCAAACTACCTTACCAAGTAAAAAAAAGTAAAAAGAGCCGCATGTCATTACATTGCATTCCGTAACAGACCTTTCCAATGCGTTGCTGTTTCTCAGGTCACAGCTTAAGGCTGAGGGGGACTCCCTGCCAAACAGTCTGAGGAAATCAAAAAAACTGTGTCCTGCATAATCCATCACCTCCACATTCACACACCCACACCCATTTGCGAGCACACACACACACACACACACACACACACACACACACACACACACACACACACACACACATACACTCATTCATCTTGTCTGAGGGAATTTTAATGCCAGAAGTGTCACAGCGGCCTCCAGGTGATGGGGACACTGAGCGACATGAGCTGGCCTTTAGAGGAGCACTAATCTGAGAGGTGATTTTGTCCTGATCCAATAAACCTGCTGACTGTCACACTGGGTGTCTTCCGGCTCAAAGAACTGACAGTAAATGTGGCACTCTCAAAAAAATAAATAAATAAATAAAATAAAAAAAATAAAACACTAAAATTGGACGATTTACCTTGGGCACACTTTTGGGACCGCTCATTGAGAAATGGGTAGCTAAATCTTCCAGAATGCTGCGTGCCATCTCAGTTTCCCAACAAGATGTGATGACAGAAAGCGTCCATTATGAACTTTCTAAATATGGAAGGTTCATGCTACATACCATGCTTGAGTGACAGAGTGCACTTAGACTCTGTGGTGGAATGCTTCTTGTCTGAACGCCGGAATGTGTGTACTATATGTGAGCTGCACCTCGCTGACGTATTGGTCTTATGCTGAGCTACCTTCACCTTTTTCTTTTTACACCAAGGGCCAAAATGTTCTGTTTGGTCCAAAAAGTGCCAGCCCCATGGCAAATGTTTCTTGGATCCTGAGTGCAGGCCCACCTCTTCAAATCTGGCCATGTTATCAATCCTGTCAGTAGGCAACAGCAGGCTAAAAAATTAAACCTAGAGACCACTTCAGTGTCGCTTAAATGCTTTACATCCATCACAGCACTGTAACAAATGCGTGCTCATGTCTGAGAGTGTGTCAGTGGGTTCCTAACTATTTATTCAAACTGCTAAATGGGACAATGAAGAGCTATACACCCTATATTCTTTGAAATTGCGTGAAAGGGAATTTGCTGTATATGATTAGCATTCATAAGAATTGGCACAAAGGAGAATTTCTGCAATTTAAATGGCTGCATCAAACTCCCATGATGCAGTTAATTTTGGCCAGGCAGAGATACCGTGTGTGGCCAGTTCCTGATGTCTAATAATAAATTGTCTCTTAAATCACCCTTTTTTCTTTCAGCTTTATTGTGTATGTCCTCAATATGTAGTATTTTCAGTAAATTTGCAATTTAATAAATGGACAACACAGTGAATGGATTTTACAATGCAAGACACAGAATAATTTAAATTCCTTCATTTTACCTTCATTTTATGCACCTTGTATTGTTTCACCAAATGTCTGTCAATTTTTATAGTGCTAGAATTTGAATTAGGAAAAAGATTGTTCCGCACACTTAATTTATTTTCTGAATGACCTGCTTTCCAAATGAATGGATATCGTAATGGACTCCGCTTGAATTAACATGGGATGCAATACCTTATACAAGGAGGAAAGTAATCGCCATGATTTATCTGTTCCCTTTGAGTGCAGGAGCTCATCCATAGCTTATTCATTCCCCCGCAATGCATGCTAATCAGAGCAATGGCCAATAACCGAGCGGTGCCACTTTCCCGTATGGAGAACCGCAAATCCATTCAGAACTATTGATACAACATGTATTGGACGTCCAGCTTCTTTCAATATTACTGTCATGTGGAATGTCAGATCCGGTTAACGGTTGCCTGTCAGTTTGGAACCGAGGGTACATCTTGCTGCCAACATGCTCATCAGTGTATTTGCCACCGCTTGGGTGCACTCTGAAGGTCCATAAACAATGTTCAGGTTTCAGAGAAGCTCAGCTCGCTCCTCTTCTGCCTTCAGTCTGCCGCTGTTAATCATCGTAAAAAGCACACTCCTACCCTTTCTTGATGAAGAACTTTGGGTTTGCCCAGTGTGTTCCAGGGCGGTGAGACTCAATGGGAAATTCTCTCTACACATGTTTGTTCTGTTCAGAAATGCCTTGTTACCCACAGCTCCATTAAATTGCCATTGTATACATTCCTCATTTCCTTCATTTTTGTGTGGAATTGAATTTTTTCCACACCGCAATTGAAAAAACGAAAGCTGAATATAAAACTATCTGGAGGCTATTGCTCTAAATGGAAACAAGGCTTATTCAGAAGCCCATTTTGTAGTGTGCATAGCCGCAATCAATTAGCTTTTACATGGTATAGCATATTTTATGATCAAATTTTCACAGATTGCTATAAGTAAATATATGTGGTACAATCAACAGCATTTACAGCCCATTTTGAATGCTATATATATATATATATATATATATATATATATATATATATATATATATATATATGTATATATATTTATGAATAAACAGCTAATTTAGGTTGACCTTAGGGGAAACCATCTCCTGTTCCCTCTTCACATGTTATATCACTTTGCTTAATGCAAAGTGAAGATAAGGCTCATAGGTTGACTGAGGACATGCACACCGCTCAGAGAGAGAAAAAAAAAAATCATCTAAAATATAAAGAAAGGCTACGCATTATTCCTTCACCTTCAGATAAATAGGACTTCAGTTTTTTTTAATAATAAATAAATAAATACAATTCAAGGCTGCTGGTTCATTGTGTTACCAATGTGAAAGAGCCAGTGCGTGGTTTCTGACGAGAGTGCTGATCAAAGGCAAGCTTTGAAGCGAACTGCAGACTCACGCATTTGTTCATTTTCGGGGTGAAGCCAAATGCAGGGCTGCGCAGATAATCATTAACTCTGTGGGGATTGAATTCTGAAGGGCGATTGCAGCGCCCCTTGGAATGCCCGCCACCTGTGTCCACAGCTGCTCAAACAGCACAGTCATTTTCTTTTTCATTGCATGCCTCGGCAGTTAGTGAGCTTTCTCTGCACTCAGAAGTTGCCATACATGTTATTTGACTAGTATTCCTCAAATAAACCAATGTTCAGAAAGCTGGCAGCCAGTGCATGTCGTTATATAACACCTAAAAGTGCAAGTTGAGGACTTGGAGTCCATTATCGCAACCATCGCCTTCCATACACAAAGGAGCTTGCTTTTTCATTACAGCTAACGAAAACACAATTACTGCTATCCGTGCTAGGGCTTTTAGTGCATGCATGTCTTTTTCATGGCTATGGAGTAATTGACAGTACTTCAACCAATCCTAGATGTGGCTTTTATTTTGAAAGATGGATTATGGCACTAACAGCAACACCAGAGCAGCCAAGAGATGGCATGCAGGGTTTTTAAATAACAATTTATAGAATGCTTTCAGCCAACATAAATCATATTCAACCTTATGTCAAGGAGAGTGGCTTTCATAAAATCCATATAATTCTTAGTCAGCCATGGAATTTAGCATTGCTGCCTTAAGTTTGTAATAGAAGTTTAAAATTTTATAATAGTAGTGGTGATGATGTCGATGTGATGACTTTTTTCAGCAGACACCTTTTTTTCATGATAACTTGCATATCTTAGAATAAATTACAGTATTATCCACTTATTCAGGTTTAGTGCCTTGCGAAATGCATATTCATTGCTTTTAATCTGCTATGATCTTTCATTTCAATTTGGCAGAGGCCTACTGAAAACAGCTCACTATTTCACAGAAGGTGTGGTCATTTTAATATGTGTTTGGCATGCTGATCATGTTTAATGTATGAAATTTAATACAGTAATATTTACATGCGGTAAATACAATGAACTGAAACTGATAACAGGTTGGGTAAATGTGCAGATACAGGTTTTTAAATGATGCTTGTCTCATTCATTTTTATTTAGTTTGTTTTATGCAGCGATGTGTGTCAAAGCGATTAAATCAAAGTCAAAGAGCTGAATGTAAAACATATGTCGCCAGTCAAAAATGTATTTTGTCAAAGGCTAATAACAGTTCACAGACAAAGAACCAAATGAAGAGCTGCAGGATTACATTCTCCACGGAGGCGATGACCCAGAGCAGAGACAAATCCGAGCCCGATGCATCAGTTAAGCGTTTCTACATAATCAAAGGCTGCATCCGATTAGTGCAACAGCGGTACTGCCAAACTGTTTTCTCAGTTTTTTTTTTTTTTTTTCAACCGATGGACTGACCTGAGATCAGCACCATTTTTCTAGGGAGTGGTGAAGAAGAGAGAGAGAGAGAGAGAGAGGAAGGAGCCCTAGAGGGAGCGCACTCTCTCCCGGGGCCCTGTACTCTGAAAATGTCAGCGTTTCGAGACGGGCTGAGACAAGCTGTGGCTGCAGAACCTCCTAGCTCTTCATCCTCCATAATTCATGTCCCCGGGGGGGACTGTGATGTGATCAGCCCTTTTTTTTCCTGCAGAGGCAATTTACTTGTGATAACTGTTTCAGCATAGATCATAATATCATCACGCGCTATGACTCTGACAGCCAGGATATGCTGTCTGTTTATTTGTTATCGTAGGTCCCTCCCCCTTTCTCTTTCTCAGTCTCCCTTCCCCTTACCCTCCCCCAAACACAAACCCACTTGCAAACAATAATGAGAGACACACCCCTCATGCCTGTCTTTCCACTGTAGAAGAAACTATACTGGTTACCTCTCAGAAAATCCAAGCTAGAAAATCCTTTCTGTTATTATTTTTGTTCTAAGGCACGGCTGACTCATTTTAGAAGTTTATTTTGTTTGTTTTTGAATGCGTAACTTCAGCTTTAAAATCTATTGATTTGCTCTGTACCTTTTGTGAGGTGTAATAAATAAAAGTTCAAAACATCCGAGAGCACACTCCAGTCACTTCAGATTTATTTAGTCACTGGAATTGCATCAGTTTTTTTTTTTTTCCCCATTGCTTTTGCCAAAGACAAAGAGGCTGTTGGAGCATGATGTGTTTGTTCCATTACACCAAACCCTTGTCATGGTTTAAATATTGAAACAAGCAAAGGTGGAGTGTTAATTGTACCATTCCAATTATCCATTTATCATGTGTTCATCAGGCAGTGGCTCCAAAACTGTGGACTCGGACCCCACTCGGGTGGTTGAGGTGGGATGGAAAAAGCATGGAAAAACACTCTTATTATTGGATTACCCACTCTCTCACTCACAGACTAATGTCCATGCAGTTATATTGACACACGTGCATATGTGCATGCACTTACATTGATTCACCATTTATATTGTTTATTAATAATAATAATAATAATAACAATAATAATACTAGTTTCATTCCTCTTTAAGGAAGATCTTTGATCATCTAAAGTTATTGTTTTCATGGCTCTGGGGAAAAAAACCTAACCTACACTGTGGCACTGCACCATGTTATGGTAGTAAGAAGTGACAAGTTTCTGGTGTCACCTGTGTTAAACTGAGATTTTTGTCACTCTTGAACTTTCTGAGACAGCAAAGTTATGATAATGTGATGATAATAATGGTTTGATATGTAAACTGTGCCTCATAAGATCATTTGTTTTCTGGCTTAGAGGGTACCTGTGTCTGCTTCTGAAGACGTGGGTCTTTGGACAGAACGGGGTAAAAGGTTTAGTTAATGGGTGCAGACCTTCTTGATTATTTTCTCCTCAAGAGACAGAAAGTGACTTTCACTGTGGGGGTGAAAAACACCTCTGAAAGTGATGGAACTTTCATATCAATGCACTTACCTGTGGGAAGTCTTGCAATAAAAGACCTTTTATCACCTGTTCAAATGACATATCTGTCTCTCACTCGTGCCTCGAGTAGGTATAAGTACAAGCATTTGGCAGACTCTCTCCCTTGGGAAACACAAGTACATCCTCCTCAATCTAATAATGGCTGCTGGAATCTGGCAGCTGCCCCTTCTCCAGATTGATATGTTTTTCTTCTCCACCATCTCACTCTCTCTCTCTCTGTCTTCCTGTACCCCTTTTCTCCTTGGCTCATCTGAAGTGGGCTCTGCTGTCTTCCAGCAAATAGAGATGCATCTCTCTCTCTCTCTCTCTCTCTCTCTCTCTCTCTCTCTCACACACACACACACACACACACACACACTCTGACATTTATTAGATGACTGATATGCTATGCTCCCAGTGTTTCCTCTTGGCTCACTAAGGTATGTGGATGCCTTGCTATGGTTGCAGGTCCTGAATCAGGATCAAGTGTATGGAGCTCCTGAGCAAACATCACAGATTGAAGCTGACCCTTTCCTCAGGAAACAGAATTCCCAGTCTCCATCCTGTGACAGATCAGAAGAATATACTGTATCGGTGATTTAGCAACATAGAAATAAATAAGTATATATGTACAGTGTGTTATTCTGGATAACTACATTAAAATAACTTACGGTACAATATAAAGTTATTCTGGTATCTTTGAAATTATTTTGGATACTATCTGAAATTTAAGTAGCGGCAGTATTTTAACAGCAGCAGTATTTCAGTTTTCAGAATCTATGAAGTATTTTATAACCTTGAGATGGCAATGGAGTTCGTATTTTGTAGTTTAATATCTGCATACATCCAATAAATACTAATTTTCACCTATGCTACTACCAGTGAAAACATTTTGGAAGGCAGTGCCTGCAGTGCTACACCCGCATCGAACAAGATAGTGGTTTAGTCATAGTGAGTCAGAGAACAGGGAAAAGCTCAAGCCTGCAGCTACCACAAACGGCCTCTGTCAGCGTGATGAATAAAACTGACAAGAAAATTCAATTCAGGCATGCTTTCATGCTGATAATCTTCCCAACTGTTATAATTGCCACAATAACATAATCATTAAGAATTTGCATCAAATAAATAAAGTGCTTGCTAAATATACCTGACTGTTAATGCATCACACCAGGACATGCATCACAGAGCTACGGTATGAGCTGTATTCACTTCCACTGTACTGAAGCCCACCAATACCCCATCCCAATTACATTCAGCAAGGTAACATAATTTATGGGCTTCCCTTATACTTACTTATAGAGGGCGAATGATAGCCAGTCCCAGTGGATTACAGCTTTGTTTACATGAAGACCGGGCAGTGTCAGATGTGGGCCATTATCCTGTGGAGTGATATATTCAGGGCCTGTTTTTCCCACATGGCTGCATATGCATACAAGACACAAACTGTTAATGATCAAATAACTAACACCACTATACACTTCCATATCTATTTAAATGGGTGAACTCACAAAGTCATTTTGCTTCCAGGCAGTCAGTTGCGTACTCCCTGATTTGATGTTCTTAGATCAATAATAAATCACACAAATGTATGATTCTGTTCTCAGTGCTTAATAAGACAATTAACTGCCTTAGGAGAATGGAAACAGGCACCCCACTTTATTTTAATAAGTTAAACATGCAAGTACAGGGTACAGACCATGCTTTTTACTTCATATATAATGCAAAAATGTTAATTTCCTTATGATCATGTAATGTTCTCAGTGAATAAGACCAGCCCATGTGTATAAAATGATCAATGATGAATTGATAGATTTATATTATTATTTTTTCTTTGTAATCAGAACATCAGAGGATTGCTGTGTTTAAAATTGATTTTATTTAGGGGGGCATTCTCTTTTCAGCTATTCAGAAATGATTTTGGTAAATGAAATAGAAAACAAAACTCCACAGCTTCCACGATCAAATAAAATCATTATCATATGTTTTACTTGTAAGGCAGCAAACACCAAAACCCAGTGCTCTAAACTTGTCTATGAAAACCACACATGTAGCATACACCCTGCACTTACATACAGATCTGACCACTTGTGACTTTTTCCTTTCAGTTGCTTCTCTCTTCTGCGTATGTGACCGGCGAGCGCTAGGGGAGAGGAAAATGAATGAGATGGATGCCACATGGTTAACCAGACTGAGTGATGAACAGTGGGTGGCACCATAACACATCCAGTTTAGACACATTTTGCCTGGCTAAAAATGGTAAGGCCCAGGAAGAGCCGCATTTACGATATGTGTAAAATCTTTACACAGATCACTCATGAGAGCTGAAAGCCCACGAATAGCAGTACACAGACATTCTCTGTAACCATCACCTTTACGGTCTTTTCAGCAATCTGTAAAATGGCCTTCTGGATGTGATTCCGCTCCCTATTGTCCTCAGAAAACGAACAGGGGAGCCAAACTGAAAAAGAAAAAAATACTAAAAAAAACAACACCACCATTCAGAGAGCACAACAGGTTCTCTTTTTAGATTCTCACTGATTTGTCTCTTTTTTTTATTTGGTTAACCAGCTTTTACCTTATACTCTATCAGCTCATTCTAGTTATGAAAATCAATGAGAACAAATTTGAAAAAGCAGTAATATGTCACATTTAGCAGAAAAATGTATAAATCAAGTATTTATTTGCTAGTAAGATCTTAGCTTGCTATGTTTTGAACTTAATATCAGTTAGATTAATTAACAGTGGAATACTTCCTCTTTTTTCATATTTGTGGTCCAAAAGGACAATCAAAACAAAACTTTATCACCATAAAATGCATAAAGATTAAACATGCACAATCGTCCTGTCTTAATATGAAATGTTAATCACCATGAATACTGAAAATCTCCATAAAAAAAAACAAAATTATGCACTCCAGCTATTTGAAATTCAGACATTTCACAGAAAAAAGTTTAAATTTTCTGCTCTGTTTATAGATATGCCACAAATGTACAGATTTTCCTTTACTAGAAAAATGTGCTGCCGTCATGTTTGTTTAAATGTTTTGTATCGTTATCGCTTACTTTGTAAATGATTCATTTCCGAAAGAGTGCCACCGGGGGTTGCATAACACGCACAAAATTAACAAAACATAGAGAATCTGTGTCAGGATTGTTATTTCTAATTAACAACCCTGCTAGAGCATTCATGTAATTAACATTTTGTTCTTGTAATTCTGCTCCTGTGTTCTTTACAGGTCACTGTCTGCTTTAGCATATGAATCCCTCATCCCCCAGTGCCCTGAATTTCTTCAGTTGTATCAATAGCCTTGACTGACTCAGCACATATGTACAAAACACAACATTGCTCCCCCATTTTGTAATTATTGGTTAGGTTTCATGAGGCTCCATATCTTGGTGAACATCCATATGCAACACATCACTGACTTGTACGAACCAATGAAAAGTCTTTACTGTCTGTGGTAAAACACTATGGTTGTTTGCTCCATGCACACCATTGATATCGCTTGGTTGATTCATGCATTATAGAGTCCATGAAGCCTCACTCTCCAATCACCAGTAAACATGGTTCTTCTTAAAACTACCGACATGACATAACCCAACTCTGGTACTGAGAAAAAGATAAAGTATTAACTCAGAGAGTCCTTTAAGGGTACGTTATGGGGGGGTCACGATAAGCGCATGCCTGACTATCAATAGTTCCTTTAGCAATTTTCATTCAGTGCATGGACCAGGATGTTAAGGGGAATACAAAATATTCTAAAAGGTTTTATGAAACGTCATCAGTGCCCTTGAGAAACACTGCTCTCAGTTCCTTGAAACTTGTGCAGGAGACTTGTTCGGTTTCCATGGAGACCAAGTGGTCAAATTACTGAGAACAGCTGGTCTTGAACGCTGATGGCCACAGTGACATTAAGAGGCACCTGTCAACAGCTCACGGTTTTCTAGTATAATGATTGCAATCGTTGTGAAGAAAGAGAAGGAACATCACCTGCTGGTGAAATGACTCAGAACACATTTGGTGAATTTGCTTCTCAGAATGGCATGAGTGAACAGCTATTTCATTTTAGTAATCAGAAATAATAGTTGCCAAAAAAAAACAGCAAAAAAAAAGCTGAACGAACGAAAAAGTGGTCTTAACAATTTAGAGACTTCGGGATGAGATAATTACCCAATAACAGACATGTAACAAGACTCCTAACAGTTGGTGTTTTGGTTTGAATGGTTCTCCACGGGAAGACTGGAGGGACAGCCTTAGCAGCTGCTGCCTTTGAACATGTGCACAAATTCTATAAGAGCCACTTGTTTCAAATGTTTCTCTTAAGGGTGTGCTTTGGAAAACCCCAAGCAGAAACAAATAACTTATGTCAGAGACAGTAATGTTTTTATACTCCAGGGTATGAACGTAATGACTCACAATGGTCTCTTCACTTAAGTAGAGAAATAAACGTAAGTATGCATGTTTAGCCCGGGGATATGAGGAGCAGATGAATAGGAAAATGCAATTTGCTGATCATGCGGTTTCTGTCCCGTTAATCCAAACAAAGAGGAGCCCTATTTACAAATACAACAGCGTGCGTCATGAACGCCGGCATACCTGATACCGGCGTCTCAGGAAAATTTAAGATGCTGCCACTCAAATCTCATTTTCTGTCATCTTGCGAGATCTCATCAGCTTCCGACTGGCTGCATCTGAGTTTTGTTTCCTAGGGCGTTGACTTTAATGAAAAGTGCGCATAGGTCAGGTGTAAACCAGAAGCGTCAGCAGATCCTGAATTTCCAATGTCATGGAGCATTAGTGCTCTGCCTCCCGGGGGCTCGGGTACCTGTGCACACAGTGTCACAGTCAAGTAGGACGACACACTCCTAGATATTGTGGGCACATGTTTTATGATTATGATGATATATTGTGTTAATATATGAGTATACATATTACCATATGTAAATTACATCATCATTGGCATTAGTGGTAAAACGGTTGAATTCAAATTCTTGCTTTAGAAGCAAACAGATTCATGGCTCATTTTGTAAAGGCAATTGCTCTGGGCACAGACCGAGTGCTACAGCCCAGACATCACATGGCTATGTCTGGGCTGTATCATCAGCCAACTATGGCTGAGAGTCCATAACAGAAAGTAGCAGTTGGCCGTGGACAAGTGTGTCAGTGGATTGCACTCACCTTGCTTTGATAACCCTGTGCTCCTGTAGAAGGTACGAGTGACGTGTGACTTTAAAGGGGTGAAACAAGAAAAAAGAAATTCTTACAGGGTTCACAAATTTAGCTTATATACAACATAAAAAAAACAGAATGCACTAAAATGATGCAATGTCTTAGACAACATTTACAATGCAGGTATACCTCACTTAAAGAAGCATCTAAGAATGAATCTTATTCATAAAACAAACAAAAAAAATCATGGGGAGCAATGCAAATTCAATTCAAAACAGCAGGAATCCATTTGCTTTTAAAAAGTAAACAAATGTATACATTACTTTGAAAGCCAGACAGTGAAGTGGCCTGCGAGCATCCATTTTGCATAAACCATATTCCTGTCTCTCCTCTCCCTGTCATTTCTCACTAAAGCTAGTGAGCAAGCAGCTAAAGCATACAAACAGCCGTCTAATGCGAATGCAAGTGCCCTTGCTGGGCAAAAGATGAAAAGTAAATCAATTTGCCTAGATACTAAAAATGCAGATCATAAGGAGGGTAGAATCAGGAGAAATGAAAAATGAAGTGATGCGTTTGCTCAGGTTATTACAGCCGGTATTGAAAACAATTTGCAATCGCTCAGAAAAAGGAGATGTGGGTGCAGCATGCACCTGGACCTGAAAGAGGGCCACAATAACAGTACTAGTGTTTGTGTGTACAAACATATGTTATTTCTCTTTCTGAAGAAAAAAACATTTATTTTATTAACTGAGGTGTACAATACCTGCGCTCAGTTTTAGTCATCATACTACAAATATATGGAAGCTCTTGAAAAAAGCACTAAGAAGGGCAAAAAAATTCATCCCAGCTCTTAAAGACATGAAAAGGGACTTAAGCAATTTCTTTAGTCTCCATAAAAGGGGACTAGTGTGGATTTCTCTGAAGTCTTAAAAGGAATTAATAATTTGGACCACATAAGATATTTCAAGATACGTTCTATCAACAGAACCAGAGGGGGAAGGTTAGCATAGATCAAGGTAAACATCTCATTGACACTTGAAAGTATTCTTCAAAGACAGTTATCAATGCATGAAACAACTTGTCAGAGAGTTGCTGGATATGAAGTCAGAAAGCCTTGAATCCTTCAAGACCAAACATAACTAAGTGATACTATTTGTTGTAGATATACTCGGGACAATGAGCAAAGATGGGCTGAATGGTTTGCTTTGGTCAATGTAATGCAGAATGTTATTGATCAATGCATCATGTGCGCTCACTAACTGTGCACACATTGTAGCCATGAAAGATCTGGTTTAAAAAAAAATCCCCAGCCCCCAAATGGACTGCTGAAAAACTCAGCTCTCATGAGATCTAAGAGCAGTTTGGTTTTTGGCAGGTAAATGTTGTGTTAATAAGTTAATATACCTGTATGGCCACACTTTCGAAAAAGTGCAGTTGGAGAAGCCTGTCATACACAGACAGACCTGTTCCTGTGCTGGGGGGGAGGGACAGAAAGAGGACGAGACAGAGGAGGCTGTGTCTGAGCGTTCAGTTGCTGACTGAGACGGCTCTGGCAGCTGCCTGTGCTGGATTTCATTTGCAGTTTATAATCTGAAACCAAAGGAATCGGGGACAGACAATAGTGATGGCGTTCCTTTTCAACACAAACATAATTTCGCTACCATCTAGTCATTTTACAATATGTATTTTATTTTGAACATAACAGACAATCAATCAGTAGAGATGATAATCATCCTGCCTCAGCGGACAGAATATAAAAAATTAAGTATATGAACAGTATAAAATGGCAGTATCTTTAAAAGTGACAGTTCATACCATTCTTCAGGGTACCATTTTATGACAGAATGGAACAGAAATGCCTTCTGCTCTGAGGGATATTCCAAAGCCTTTTGCCTCTTTCTAAATTCTGACGTTCTTGAAAAATGTATTCATCTGTGTTTTCATTGTAAATGTTATTAGAGAATTTTTGAAACCATTCCATACTGTAACTTCTTCGAGTGTCACACGTGCACCTGCTCTCAGCACGCATGCCAATCGCATGCGCGCTGCCAAAAGTATGAAACGAAATATTTTAGGGTAATTTTAGCTCTAAGACTTCAACAGCACACAAACACTGGGCTCCCCAAAGTATGAACTAAAGAAATAATGTGTCTCTAAAATGAATGTGGACAACATTTCCAACAGTATTAACTTACTACATTTACTGCAGAAATTAAAATTAAGCATCTTACTCAAGGGTGCGACAACAGTGAGTCACCAAGGAATTGAACCTGGGACATTGCAAGTCCGGCTCCTTACCCACAATGCCACACTGCTTCTCGACAGTATATGTGCAATATTTGCTTCAGCTTTATCTTGACAGTTACAAAACAGTACATTGCTTTGTCAGTTTATCTAATGTGCTGCTTGAAGGGGTTTAATAACGTTGTACTTCCTTTTATGTTTTCCTTCATTTATATCTGCAACTTCGTGGCTTGAAGCTTCTTTTTCATATTAAGAAGCCACAGCCTTTGGAGGAATCGGTGGAACAAGTTTAATTGCCTGCTATTTTTGTGCAGCACTATGGGCTTGATCAAGGCAAAAATAAAAGGCATGCCAATATTTAAGCATATGAAATTACCTTTATGCAAATGCAACTGCTTTGATGCATAACACCACCACTTGGAAATAATGATCAATTTGTGGCAAGCTGCACAAAAAGTAAAGAGTTGAAATTTACAAGAGCACATCTGACTCAAGCATTATTCATACTTGAATGTACCAGTCCTATTTGCTCTGGGAAAAAAAGGATATTGTATTATCTAAAAAGCCGAAGTGACTTCAAACAGGACAGCATTGTAGCATAGCGGTAGGAGTCAGGGCTCATAACCAAGAGGTTGCAGGTTTGATTCCCCATTGGGGCTCTGTTGTTGTACCCTTGAGCACGGCACTTAAAACCCACAATTGCCCTAGTAAATACCCATATACAGCTGGATAGTCTGCCTGGATAAGAGTATCTGCTAAATGACAATAATGTAATGTAAACAGAGCATGGTTAATAGGATGTGCATACACCCAGTCAAGGAATGGATACAATGTGAAGAAAAACCCTGAAACAAATCAAAGGCCATGTATGCACTTTTTTGCATGCAAGGATGTTCTGAAACACCGCTGCTCCCCAGATATGGCACAAAGAGTCTGAAGTTCTATAAACATGTTGGGAGTTCAAATGTGCTGCGAATGAACTGTTGAAAAAGGGAAGGCTGTCACACTGTGAAGAGCGCGATTACAGAAAACTGCATGAATGGCAACCTCTATTCACACTCCCTCTGGGCAAACAGGCCTGCCAGGATTACAGTGTTTAAAAGGCAGAGGTGTACATCAGGGGCTGCACGCTCCAAATTTTGGGGGGTGACGCATCCTTGGCGCTGACCGCAGAAGTGGTTTTTGCGCAGGGCGGCGAGACCGCGCGGTGCTGTTTACCCCATTCCGTTCTCGGAGCAATGGCTTTGATTGACACCTGCAGCTGGTGACTCATGGGTGCCTGGGGCTCTCGGTGCCCACCCCCCCTCCCCACGAAGCCGCGCTTGGAGAACGGTAAGGCAACCCGACAGCTATCGCCGGAGCCTCCCACCGCGCCTCATTCACCTGGGCGGTCAGCTGACCTCGAGATGCCCGAGTCATGTGGGCAGGGATCACAGACACTGTCAGCTGCGACTCACCACACTCCAGACAGATCCGGAACACACACGCAAACACCAAGGCACCTCATCTATACTCATCCCTCATCACTTCAAAACAGGGCCATTGTTTTTTTTTCTTCTCCTTAAACAAGACATTCTTGTGTGTTGATTCTAAGAAACAGTGGAAGTGAACTGTGTGTCACATCTAGAATGAAGGCTTGAAGCTGTAGTTTGTTTTGACCCCAAATGTTTTCCTGTGTTTTACATGAAGAGCGGTAATATGTACTAGGTTGTGTCCTTTGAAATTTAGCTTATCTCCTCACTCTAAACCAGTCTGAACCACCGTCTGCACAGAATAACCCTTGTGGTGAAGTCCCCTATGTGCGGATCCTAATGGCTGCTTATTGAAGGGACAAACTGCGTCGTGATCATTTTGAATTTTCAAAGGGATGCCTGGCCATATGCCTCACAGAGAAATTAAGTCTTGCATTTTGGGTGATTATGAAAGTGGTCTCTCTAGAGGATTTTGTTTGTTCCATGTGTTCTCCGACTGCACTGCAGACTCCTCATTTTACAATACTGACATTCTGTATAGTTTCACAGCTGGTGTTTTATGTACTCGTGTTGTTTCTTTTATTCTTTGCCCAAGCTTGGACTTCCTCTCTAAACCCAACAGCCAACTTCACAGTAAGCCTGAAGGTGATTTTCAGTACTTTGCAATACAGTGATAGTGCAGAGAGAAGGACGTTTAAGCTTTTAACAAAAGAAACCTTGATATCATTGTTTATCTTCAGTGCAATAGAAGATTTTGGTAGATGTTGGAGTCCTGCTCTGAATCTACAGATTTGACAAAGCCACTGTCAAACCCTTCCTCGGTGTCTGAGTAAAAGATTCCACTAAGTAAGCTCGTTTTTCATATCTATAGGAATTCTGTCAGAGGTTTCCCTTGGAGCATGTGAAACCACTGTGTACTATTGCAGATTTCACAGGCTGAATAAGAGTGTGGTACAAGTCTCAGGTGCACATCCTGAAGACTCTGAAACCCTACCTGTCCAGGCCCTTTATTAAGGTCCTACCTGCTCAATAAAGGGTGTCAGATGGGAGTAATTAATACAATCAGACCCTCTCAGAGCAACAAGGCTAATCAGCTGATTAAGACTTTTGAGTTTCCCCTGCTGTCAATTAAGACACATAATTGTCCAAAAACATGCTGCAAAACAGTCTGAAGCTCATTTAAACTCACAAAAAAACTTAAATGCAATAAAATCCTGGGCATCCAGATGTCAGCAAGCAAGTCACATAAGGGCCTGTGTGACACCACATTCCGGACGTTCTGCAGTATTCTGGAGTGCGGAGGTCTGTTAGCGCCAGCCATTCAGGCCAAGGAACATTGAGAAGACTGGACTCAAGCCATAAGAAATCTATTTACCATGATATCATTAATGAGTTTGAGCAGGGAGGGGCGGGGCTTCCTTTGATTGAAAGATCTGTCTCAGCCTGCTCTAATCACACATCAGGCTGCTGTTTTTTTGGGGTTTTTTTTTTGCAGCCTAAAAAGTTGATTGATTTTGGTCAGCAGCCTATCACTGCTCTCACTTGAGGTAAATCATTTCAGTCTGGCTCAGATTCAGTCTGCTCTGCTGAGTTCACATCAGGACACCACCCAGCCAGCAGGAAGCACCACCCAGCTGGTGGATAAGTTCACATTTCCATCGCTACAAATGTTGATGTCACCGCCTAGCCAACTGCCCTCTGACAGATAGGATGGATTTTATGGCTGACCGTTATTAAAATATAAATATGTCAAATACACGAATCCACTTTAAGGCATATATTCATAATACATGTCAAAACATTTGGCTTGTATTGCAAAATAATACAATTATTCCAGATTTCACATACGCATATGCTGTACAATGCACTTTCTCTATTTAATTTGGTACACTGTGTAAAGCATTTATTTTAATTTCAGAACAGCTCCCTTGTGAACATCTCCATTGTATAAACATATTTTGCTTTTGTAAGGACTATTGAAGTTAATCTGGTGATATTACAGTTAGTCTGGGTGACAGTGTGGCATAGAAGTAAGGAGCGGGGCTTGTAACCGAAAGGTTGCTGGTTCAGTTCCCTGCTGGGGCACTGCTGCTGAACCCTGAGGGAAGGGACTTAACCCAGTTGTCTCAGTAAATATCCAGCTGTATGAATGGATAACATGTAAAAACTGTAATCTATGCAAGTTGCTCTGTGCAAGAGTGCCTATACTAGATGCTGGTAATGTAAAGTGACGTGACATGGTAGGCCTGTATGTATCAGAAGGGACTCTGCAGTAAAACAGCTGAAGGACAAGTAATTTGCATTTGGGTCTCACTCGTTTCCCCCGGAAGATCTATGCTGTTTTGGGAAGGGTCTCCTGAAAAGAGTGGGAGGGAGTCATTAATGCAGTAGATTTATCACCCTTCACATTTACAAAGCGGCAATTAGCGCCATTATGACAGGTGAGTATGCTCTGGGCACAGAGCACAAGAGAGAAGAACAGCAAAGAGCTACTGCAACATAAGCACATTCAGACGGCAGAGGCATAAGCCCTGGTCACAGACCATTTGCTCTGTTGACATTACAAATGAAAGTCCATCAAAGCACAAAAGATGATGCACGGTGTGCCTGCCCTTGTGTTCAGAGAAATCTGTGTGTTGATCGTTCAGATGGCGTTCATGTAGATATGCTAGTTTATTTCCGTTTGTCATTTTTGCTACCACAGAGACAGTCTTGGAGCGGCTCTTGATTTCTCACACCATCCTTTCCACTCTAAATTCGTTTTTTTTTTTTTTTTTTGGTAATATACTTGTAATGACTGCATTATTTGCTGTTATTGATAAATTGTACAAGAGGCATACCATGTGATTAATGTGTATGAGTGCTGACTGTGCGTATTGTGTGTGTGTGTGTGTGTGTGTGTGTCTGTAAGATGTACACTTCCATGTTTTCCAATGCTGTAGAATTTCCCTGCAGACAATTGACAAAGACAGTGTCCACTGGCAGCAGTCCCATAGCTGTGCTACACAGCCGTGTGAGCTGGTCTCTTGTGGCCATGACTCAATAGGAGGTGGCAGATGCCCCCAGAGGCAGAGGGGGAGGTATGCGTTCCAGGTAATGATGGATAGCATGCACTGGCGAGAGCCACAGACAATAACTCAGGTGTACATGCGGAGGAGGAGGGACTACGGTCAGGATCAAAGACTGATAAACAATGCATTCCAGTCGAGCGGTGTCACAGGGAGCCTTTTACATGTACGGTGACAGCAAACCCCATTTAAAGAGGGTGTGAGGGTGGGTTGTCAGTTCAAAGTATGATGAGGTATGATCCATCCTTTGTTTGTGAATCAATGTTTGTATTTAGTAATTCAGTTATTCCTGCCCAACGATTACATTGTGGACATGTGTGAAACGGAATGACATAAACATTTGCTTCTTAAGCTACAGCGTTCAAAATTCAATGCAGCTGTACAATATTTTCAAGTGTATGATATGATATGATTCGGAATGATGTGTGGTCTGCTTTTTTTTTTCTTTACACCACAAATGAGCAGAAATCATCAATCACGTCTTTTCAAAACTTTTCAGGTCAGCTTGATGCTGAAAATGGTTTTGGAGTCTGACTGCCTAATTGTTACATGATGTATACTTCATTCGCCCCAAAAGTCATTTCAACATCTGCTGTACGACAGTTTCCACATCAGCAGTAAGCAAGCCTCCTCGGGCACATAGACCATGAATCTACATTAAGCCAAACGTCATGGTGGACTGAAGAAAACCAATGCTTCTTTGAGTTTTTCCTTTTTCCAGATTTCTGATTTAAAGTGTTCTTACAGATCTTTTCTGTTTTTTTTTTTTTTTTAAATACTCTGATCATATCCTTTAACCTTTGATCAATTTTCCAGACTGTCAGAATACTATACAATGTCAATTAAAACTAAATTCCTGTTATTTTCTTAAGAAAAAAATAGCATAATTCAGTTCACCCACATTAATCATGAATTAAACACCCTGGATTTGAAACATTACTTCTATACAATCAGTGCTTTAGTTTCAGCTTCCATCACTTGTAGTGTGGAAAATATTAACAAGGAATAAAAAATAGCCCAGAACATCATCCCACCCACTCAATGATGGCAGATGCAGGCACCAATTTTCAGGTCTTTAAACGTAATGGAGGCTCCCAGCCTCATAGATATTTCTGATTTATTATCAGACTGGTGAGACTCCTCTGCCCTAACTGCACTCTGTAAACCTGGCAGAGCAGGATAAGGTCACATCATAATGGTCCCTTGATCCCATGACAATCTCCCCCACGTGTTTGTCACTGCAAACGGGAAGAAAAAAAAAAAAAAAAAAAAGCAGAAATACATCGGCCAGGAAGAGAGGGGGAGGAAAATAATTACAAAGTGGCCATTGTTGCCCTTGCTTCAGGACTTAGTGAAATATGTGTTTAATTACAGACGTGACGAGGAGGATGTGAGGGAGTTGAAATGCTCGAGTTGTCATCTGGGTGGAAATCACTCTGCCACAGAACAGACTGCATGCATTAGCGCTCCAAAGGGCTGGCAGTTGCTCCTCACTCGCTAGCTCTCCGACTCTGCAGTGGAAACATACTCCGGCCTGCCAGGACTCCGAGCCCGCTCCCCTCTTCCCTTTTTGCTGTTGTTTTAAAAAGTTTTCATTTTTCTTGTTGACACTATTTCGCTACACCCCAGCTTTTTTTTTTTTTTTTCGTTGCAGCGTGCCAAATACGCTCTTATTGCTTGTTTCATTGTCTTAATGGATTTAATTGGAAGTGCATTGATATTACATTTTGATAAATGTGACTGAAAGCGCTAAGTCTGGATCCAAAAAAAGAACAAAAATCTGTGTATAACATAACAAGCGCACTACCATCTCTCAGAGTGAAGCTGACACCTGCATTCCTATTGTATAATCCCTCAAAAATGCTTACATGGGTAAATTGTGTTGAATGGTGTGCCCCAGGGGTCTTTCCTTAGTACCTTACTTTCTTACTCCGTGAGGATATGTGATAGGCAGCAGTCAGGGGGGGACATACATCAAGGATTCTGTCACTTTTTGCCTTTAGAGTCCTATCTGTTCCCTCACATTCAACGCATATAAGCAGAGCTCTTGGGCACAGTCATCAGTTTATAAGATATCAAAGGTATCATGTTCTTTAGCAATAAAGCTGACACATGCATCTGAAGAATGACTGAAGTGCCAAATGTCAATAACAGAAGTTTTGGGAAAAAAAAACCATGTCATAGAGCAAATTCTGTATTAGGCCATATTATTTGTACCCAGAGGGAAGTTTCTCCTTCAATGTCTTCATTCCCTGTAGAACAACACCTGCCTCTTTAAAGTTATATCATGCCAAACTTAAAATAGTTGTCTGTTTTATTCTTTCACATTAGTCTACAGAATTGAATAGTTTTATTCAACAGCCAGACATACTGCTTAATCCCCAAGGGCAGAGTATGGGTTTACGGAGACATGGCGCATCAGTAGCATCAGCCATGGTTTTTTAGTGTTTTTATTAGTGGGTAAAAGTCAGAGAGATCTTTCAATCTAACATGTTATTTATAAAAGGAAAATAAAGGTTAAATGAACACAAGTGTGTGCATCCAGCCTAGAGACAAGGGATGTCTACAAGTGGTTCATTAAATGTAATGGTCCCAGCTGAAGGAACCTAATATATATATATATATATATATATATATATATATATAACATATAGATACATATGTATGTGTGTGTGTGTGTGTGTGTGTGTGTAGCTGCAAGCAGTGATCACGGGGGCCAAAGCAAAGGCAAAACAATAAGAAAATATGTGTCTAGAAAAACATGGCAGACACATTTTTGTAATTACATGCAAAGATTAATGTCTTTAACCAACACTTGAAAACATTTAAAACTCAACACATCCCTTAGCAGGATATAAACTGCAGATGTTTGGAATGTGCAGGCAGTGTGTCCACAAGTGTAAGGGAACTGATGTCCAAACATTATGAGATGTGTGTGCGTGTGTGTGTTTTCAAAACTGAACAATAAACCCACCAAATGCCAGGGATTCAAAGAAAATTTAGGATGTGCTTCTATGAATTTAGCACTTCTCTAAACTGAAAAGCTCATGGCAGGCATTGTGTTTAATACAATATCTATCTGTTTATAATTTCTACAAAGGTATGTACCAAAAAAGAAAATCAGGAAGAAAATGCACATTAAAATGGTTAAATTCAGTGGCTTATATCAGTCATTTTACCATGAAATTATGAGACTTGTTTGAATGTACTGAACTTCATGATAACAGGCCCAATGGTGCTTGGCTCCCTAATCAAATAAAAGTGAAATGAAGAAATAAAAAGTTAAAATGCTGAAAAGTATGTGATTTAAAAATTTTTGTAGTAAAAATAATTAAATTACATACTTGTAAAATGAAACAACCATAAAGTTGTCCTTTCACTTTTAGATGTAATTACATAGGAACTCTGAAGACCCACTATTGCCAGGCTTACATAAGTTATACAGAACAGCAGTGCCGGAGGGTACAAATGATTTCCATGCTCTGTTCATTTTAAAGGCAGCCAAAAAGTCCCAATTATCAATGAGAAATCAATTCAAGCCAGCTTTAATTTTCTCATTTTATATGCACCAGTATGACTTCGGCAATAACTGAAATTAATGAAAATTGTTGCGTAAAAAAAGAGAAGAAGAAGAGCTAAAAATGTAACACAACAACATTCCTCACCCTCAAGTTAGGACAGTGCGTATTGCCATTAGGCTGAACCTGGTCTCTGTATCGTCCTTGCAGGTTACTGCCATTGTCAGGTGTGGGGGCTGAGGGTTGATCCCAGGGCTACCCGAGCAACAGTAAATTACCCAGGGCTGATGGTGCAGACCCGCAGGCTGAGGGAGAGAGGTCGGAGGTGCTGTGGGAATAGCACTTTAATGAAGCCGAGCCACTGGAACTTTCAACTGTCTAACAAAGAAAGGGGGGGTGAACAGGGGCATTTGTACATCATTGTGAGCTCCATCCACTTCTCCCAATCCCTTTGTCCTCTCCTTACCTATTTTCTGAAAGTCAAGATGGCTACTCCTGAGGCTTCTGTCAGAGGCAGTGAATAACACCGGTGACAGCGTACTCTGCTCAGACTTGCACATCACCTGCATCTGGGTTTGAGAAGCTGAAGGTGGGACACTGTACAACTACACAATGGCATGAAACCTTTCTGTTGTTTCAATATGTGACAACAGGGGATTTAGTATAATGACAGTATAATAAGTTTAATTACAGTATAGTAAGCATAATGACAGCTCAATATCAGAAAAGCTTTAAGTATATTTTTTGTATATGTATATATGTGCACTGCTCATCTAACAGATAATACATGGCAGGGGTTATGTGACTAGCTTCTAGGGGTCAGTTATTTCAAGACATCAGCAATGCCAACTCACTTGTTTCAATGATTCTTTATGCTCAATGCAAAAAGTCTAAATACATGCTGTAATAGTAAAAACCTGACTTTGTGGTGCATTTTAATAGACAATCCTTCTTGGAACATCAATGTTGCAATGAAGACAGAATGCATGCGATGTACATTACCTGCAATCTGATGAATTATGCATTATGCAATATTTCAAAGCAAGCACTGATGTCAGCATTACAATCGATTGATGTTTTTATGAATTGTGAAGAACATGCTCCATTTTAGAGCTGGGCATCTCTACTGTACTAGAGGAATCCGGCTGGGAGGAAAGGCATGGCATGAGATATCCCCTGCCTTGGAGTAAAGAGATTTAAAACTGACTGTTATTGCTTTTGCTCCTCACCACATGTTCCTAGTGATGGGACAGTGGGGGTGCATGAACACTATAATGGGCAGAACTAGTCTACCATGTGCAATCAGTCACCAACTTGTATGAACCTTTCCAACACTTTTAGGACAAAGCCCTATACAACCCTGCAAATCTATTTCTTATGCTGGCACGTTAATTTATGATAAAAAATGTGTTTGCCTTTCAACTCAGTCTCTTAGGAAGACATGTAAAAGGTATTCCAATGAATAATTGATGTGTTGATTTCTTTTTGGCTGTATATACCATTTCAAACAGCTGGCATTCACTTTCAGAATGGAAAAATGGCGCCGGTCCACACAACGCTGGCACAATTACCAATTTAGCAGCTGAACATCAGTTCAGAAGGATTAACACTGCCCTCTCCTGAATCTCCGAGCCGTAATTGTGTGGTAATCTGCAGATAATTACTGTCTCAGGGAAATACTAGTTTTAAACTAATGGATCTCTTAAGCATGTCTTCCCAGACATGATAGTTAGTTTCTCTATCTCTAGCAGCTTGAGCTTGTATTTAAATAATGCTGTAGTTATGCTCATGGCCAGGAACCAGCCCTCCAGACCTACACTGAACAGTATTTCCATGGCACACGTGCGAGAATGCACTGATTAGAGGTCAAAAGGAAACCTAAAGATGAAGAATTCATCAAAGGACTGCAGGCATCACTCGTCAGCCCTATTAGAGAAAAACTCTAATCATAATTTTTACTTAATTGCTCATTTTCATGCCTGTTAAAACAGCATCATGTTCTAGGCAAGGCCTCAGGTCTACTCTTGTTCCTCTCACCAGAGTAGTTAAAGTTTATGGCTTGGGAGTTTACAACAGCCAGCATTCCTTTGAATACCCAGCAGGTAAACAAATTATTTACTGGAACGAATTTTCCAACTGGCCCTAAATGGGAAAAAATGCAATTCAACCCCTCAGTGATGTCAACCTCTGATTTCATTCGCAGATACAATCTTTATTAAAAATAAATAAATGAATAAATAAATAGGCTCATTGTATTTTTTTACTTCAAATTACTACTTTTGTCATCTTTCTAAATCATATGCTTTATTTGTATATCATGGAGTAATTTTTCTGAACAGAGCAGTTGTATACATTTACATGCAAATTGTAAATATTTTAAAAGAGATTTTGAAGCATAGATATGCAAATATACAATCAACTCACAAAAAAGGTACTTGCTAAACTGCAGGTTTTTATTGTCACTGTGTTTGTGCTCTCAAATGACTTTTTGAGGGTCATTAGGGAGTAGTTTCATTTGTTAACATGCTTGCATTGAGTAAGTGGAGAGTTGTTTGTGTTAGAGCTGTTTGTCAGGTCTGGCTATTGCCTTGGTAACAAGTGAGGACCTTTAGGCTTTGGTACTGTATCAGCAAGCTTGCCCTTAGACCAGCAAGAATCCAGTCTCTGGTTAAAATTCAGTCATCTACAGCCACCGTCCACATTGTGATTCATAACATTGCACTGCTGATGAGGAGAGGTCTGCATTTTGTCTTCTGAGTGTTGCAGAGGAATCTGCCAATGGTCATTCTGACTGACATCATCGTAGTCATCCTGACGTGACATGCACAAAACGCCATACCTGAAGTTCCATCCACAGAGGTTAGATTGTCCAAGGAATTCCATTTAACCAAAAAAGGAATTAAGACATGCATACACCCCCCCCCCCCAAAAAAGAAGAGTGCCTGTAAGGGTAAGTGCCTGGATTTCCAAAAATGAGGAACCGCACACCCTGCTACAGCACTTTGATATTGGCCTCTGTGCTCCACGCAGAATGGGGTAGAGTTCCAGATTATTTTCAAAGGAATAAAGAATCCAGTCAAAGGCACTGCCGTGGTCCCCCTTTGGGAAAAAAAAGAGTAGTGAGAGAGTGAGACTTGATCTCATTCGGCAGCTGAAACCGTCGTCAAGGGATGGATATCTGCAGCTCCTTAGAAACGTCATCACTCATTCTGTGCGATGCATCTCGGGCAAAGTGGGGTGCCAACCCATCCAGTCCTCTCCACTCCACCCCTACTAATCCATAATTGATCATCTCCTAGCAGATCTCCGCACACAACACTCAGACACTGTCGAAGGAATAGAGGTGAATGGGAAAGCTCGATGCAGCATGGCCGAACGCCCTCGGAGACACTCGGCTGCCATTAAGACCTTGTTAGCCGTTTCACCGCATTTTTATGATGCCCTTCTCAGTGCAAAAAGTCAGCATTTATCACACTGCAACTGAGTGAAGAAGAAGTCTCTGCTCTGTGATTGGATGGTTATGGGTATAAATCCCAATTTATTATTGTGCACCTCGACAATTACATTATTCTACTCAATGCACATTTCATTTTTATGAAGATTATGCGTACAGTACTATTTCAAATATGTCATTTGGTGTACTTCAACAAATCGGGCATTCATGGAGCTTTAAAATGGTAAAAGTTAAAATGTTGAATTTTTTCAGTGAACATTCTGGAATACATTTGGAGTTATATGGAGTAATACAGCAATGTTATGCAGGCTGCTAACTAGTCTGTACAAATGTCAACCAATTTCATTTGTAAACTTTCTGAATCAAAGGGTATACATTACAATACAATAACGTTTTTTTTTGTTTTGTTTAGTTTTAAACTCAGACTACTCAGGGGGTAATTCAGTGCACATCAACTGGAGGTCGGACATGTGCTGCGAAAGTAGAAGTAAAAATAGAAGTATCCTATTCTATATACTGCTGATACACATCATTTGGCATCCACAGAGGATGTCCTGAATACAATTAAACAACAGTGAAAATCTTATCATTGGTAGAGCAGTAATACCACACTGCTTTATTGCATGTCCTTGAAGGGAACATACTCCCATCTAAGATCTAGCCATAGATACATTGTTTGTTAGAAACCTTCCTCAGAACTCTTTTCTTGTAATGTTTTTTTTTATTATTTTATTTTATTTTACAGAAAGGACAGACACAACCCATCTTTGAGGATCTTCCAGATCTTCACACTTCCACTGTGCTCAGCTTCACCCATCAATACCACAGACAGCTTCCTGTCCTGAGAAGAAGCGAGGCTGGCCAACTCTGTCTGAACAGGAACGCTGTCTTTAGTGCCCTGTGTACATCATTATGGGGTTTTGGAGATCCTGTAGCTTTTGAGCCAAGGTCAGTTTCCACATGGCTACAGCTGTTGATGAGCCCTACAGAGAGACAGACAGACTGCTCTCAGCCTAGGGAGATAGTTCCCTTTTGTTCTCAACAACTGTAATTCACTGTCTCCTATTACTTCAGATGTCCATATTTATTTCCTTAACACATCACAAGCTGCTCACACATCTAACATTAACCCATATTAATATCTAGAGCTGAAACAGGAGGTCTAAACCCACTTAAAAAGGCAATGAGTACCCTCATAGTTACTGCGACCTTGGTACAAAGACTTGAGACTGTTATGTGTTGGCTGGGGGGGAGCAGATGGAAAAATAATAGAGTTTCAGAAGGCCTTACGGTTTTGACCCATCGTGAACTTTGGCTGACCAACTGGCAAAAAAAACAAAAGGCCTTGAATAGGGCCGATTCAGGATCGGTTTCAGCACGATGGCTGACCTTTCGGAAGAGTCTTGCTGTTGAGCAGGGACCCATGTTACATGGAAATCTGAGGTCATGGTTTACACGCAGTTGTAATGAAGTATGACTCAAGATCAGATTAAATGAAAACACTGGCATACAGCTGTGAAATGCCAGGGAAGATGTCCAGCTTTTTCTACTGTGAAACAAAGAGACCGGGGACTGTCATGAAGCATATTACAGAAGCCCTATAACAGAAATGATGATTTCCAAATAACTTTTAAGTCAAACACATACATGTATGTATGTATATATAGGAATATATATCCTACAGACTTGACATATGTATAAATCCTACATACTTGACTAATTGCCATATACACATATATAGATAAAATTAAGATAAATTAGCCTACATAATTGAATTAAATTGAAACAAGCCCACTTTCAAATGTCATTGTTAAACCTGAGTCACTTTATCAGTTTTACGTAACAAGTGCTTCTATAAAAGGTGTATTTCTTAGGTAATGTCGTAGGTTTCTGCTATGTGTCATAAGGAAAGAAAAGAATACAGTATGTATGGTTCCCTCAAATAGTGCTAGTTTTGGATGGCTTGTAGGGCCCCCTGCTGGTTTTATGTTGCTATTGCAATTGAAAAAAAATCCACACTACAATGACAACACATAAAGGTGTATATGTAAAGGTGAGGGTATTACCATGATCACAAATGTGTGGCTCATCTGTCACTGCATTCAATAATTGTGACTTATCATGAAATGGAAGAAAAATCAACGAAAAAATAAACAAGTAAAACATTCAATGTGTAATTGAACACCAACACGAGGCTAAAACATATAGAATGCGGATATCACTTATTCGCTGTAGGAGTTAAAAGGAAATTACACAGTGAGTGATTTTACAAATGAGTCTCCCTTAATGGCATTACATGAACTGTTCCACTGAGTTTCGTAATTAAAATTTATTCTATGGTGCTGAGTTGCCTCCAAGTCTTTCCAAACACCACCAGATAGAAAGCACGGAAAATCCCATTTTGTCCAAAGAAACAGTAGGTTTTGAGAGAACAGAAGGTCCTTGGTTCTACCTCAGAAAATCAAAGGTCAAGAGAAAATCCATGGGAAAAACAGTCTGGCAATTAAGAACTTAAGGCACATTAAACAAATAAAGACATTAGGTTGATCTACTGTCAGTGTGAGAGCCTGGCCACTTGCACGCCAATCTCTTGAAAGACGACTTTTAATTTAGCTGGCTCCCTCCTCTCCGGTTTACAATACACGTTTTGTGATATACTTCAAAAGCCAATTACCAGCAGACTTTTGGTGAACTCGTTTTTGTCCAAATCTAGGATTCAAATCAATCCATTCACTGTGAAACAGCCATTTTTTTTCAACACGCTGCTGGTCAGTGGAACATTGCGGTCACTTAAGTGACAGACGTTCCCAAGCATTCTGTAGATCTCGTTTTGAAATAGTTTTAAAAACAGGACATTGTGATTGATGTTTTATTAGCTGGACATTTGCCAGAACCCCCAAAGCCTCCCTTTTAAAGGAAACATTTTAATTTGGGCTTCTGATGACAGTAAACTTTTTGAAAGCGAGTATGTGTCTGTTTCTCATTTGTATGCTCCTCCATGTCCTCAGTGGACTGACAGGTTTGATCTTTGTGATTTTATTACCAGGCTTTGCGTTTACAGTATGTTGACAGGTTTTATAGATCAGCGCTGTGTGGTTGCGTGTATGTACTTCATAAAGGAAGCAACTCCAAAGCAGCAGTGGGCAGCTCTTGTCCTTGAGGGCAAAAGTTAATCTGTTTATTTCAAAGGTTTTTTACCTTTTAGTCAGCTTCACATCTCCAGCAGCAACAACTGTTGGTTTAACTCCTATTCAAAAGAAGATTTCTCTTAAACACAGGGACTTGAGGTGGAAACTAAATCAATGAGCTCTGTACTGTTCACAGGCTGATGTTGCCTATCTCAGTTCTTCTTCTCAAATGATGCAAATGTTCCAAAACGAAGGGGACCACCTGTCTAGCAAACCACACACATATAGACCATACTAATAATGCACAAACTCTGTCTTTGAAGGGAAATATTTTGGAGATGCCTATAAACCAAGCAGAAAGTCCTCCCGGGGCTAATTGATACACATTTGATGTGTCCAACCAAATACTCTCTGTTTCATTATACCAATGACTGAGCTGGAATGGAACCCCTCCACCCTTTCATTAGAGCATTCACACTGTGATACTGACCAATGACATATTGTAATGCTTGTTATTTACTGTAGGAGGAGATATTGCTTTAAATTCTGAAATTTACATTGCCATTCAGGCCTGAGGCAAAAAAAAAGAAAAGAAAAAAAACTAAATAAAATAATAATAATAAATAAATAATAATAAATAAATAAATAATCCTGCAACAATTTGTATTCAGCTTTCCCCATCCTGGTTCTAAGCTATCACTTCAATTTGTTAGTATTTTAAGTGAAGAAAAAAGTACAGTAATTGCTTTAGCAGAAAGTTATTCTGTAATGGCAATTCAAGTACAGATGTACTGGCAAGCATGGATTAGAATCAATCATAGTTGTTTTCACATACAGAGCCATTAAAAAACTGATCCATTAGATAAAGACACGTCATACACAGAAGAAATTAAGTTGATGAAAAAAAGATTCCTATTAGTCTTACAATCCATCTTTAAAAATGCACTCCCCACTATTTTCCCATTGCTAAAAAACAAACAAAAAAAAAAAAAAAACTAAGTAACATCACTCAAGAAAGTGTCACGTTTAAAACAGTTCACCTATAATAATGAACAGTTACAATAAGCTATCACTGAAATAGCTGCTCATGCCAAATACAAAATGGATCCTTCTATGCTAATGGAGGTTGACGCACAAATAAATCCCCATGGATGCAAGACCACATGCCCTTCATGTCTTATCTACACTGCTTTGTATTTGTGCTACCAGAGACATTCTGAGTGGCATGAAAACAAGGCATACGGGCCGCAGTGTAGCATAGTGGAAAAAGGAGCAGGACTCGTGACCAAAAGGTTATTGCTTCGGCACTGCTGTTATACCCTTGGACAAGGTACTTAACCCACAATTGCCTCAGTAAATATCCAGCAGTATAAATGGATAGCATTGAAAAAAAAACGATGTAAGTCGCTCTGGATAAGAGCATCTGCTAATTGCCAATAATGTAATGCGTAAGGATCATGAAACAAACAGGCAAAAGTCTGTCATCCTTTTTACTTCAAATGGCACCAAATTTTTGTTCTTTTTTTATTGCTTTCCTGTACAGTATTAGTAAACCCATGCATTACATTACATTACTTACATGCATTTAGCAGATGCTCTTATCCAGAACAACTTCCATCGCAATAGAACATAACATACATGCATCATTAATGACATTGATGACACTTCACATTCATATAAAGCTTTCACAATTAAATATATCCATTGTGTTTTTCTTCTTGGATTCAGTGAAAGCATAACCAGCAAAACACTATAACAAGATTATTGACATGACATATTTACTCAGACTGACTCAAAGCACATAATGTCGTCAAGTGTATTTCACTTTTCACTGGGCTATGCATAAAATAGTGTCAAGAAAACAAAAAAAAAAAAAGATTTTTTTTCTAACAAACTTAACACCCCCCCCCCCCCCCCCCACACACACACACACACACGCACACGCACACGTACACACACAAGCATGTATGACACTCCACCATCATGTGTTGGTATTGGTTATCCATATCAATGTAATTTAAGGAATTACCACCAAAAACACACACACACAAACAAAAGAAGTTGATTTTTTATATTAAAAACATCCTGCTAGTTACAAGCTTAACATAATCGGTTTACATGCCTGGCAGGATAGACGCGCTGCGTAGGAAGTTAAGCTGCTTTGATACTGTCTGGGGCACAAATAACGCTCCGTAGACGCGAGTATGGTGTGACAGCGCGCATTCTGCTCCTTGGCAGTCAAACAGATATTCAGTTACCTCTTCCAAGTCCATTGCACACTGACTTTACCTGCCTGACGAACGGCCGATTTCTCGCTACTTAGATTGAAATAAGTCAACGTCATAAATTTCTCATAAAGACGTATGATCACAACGCTTGGCATGCGCTGTTTCCATAAGTTACTGTACATTGCTGTGCGTAGACATATTTCTCTCTCATTATAAAGTATAAACTTATAAACTTTAGTTCTTTAGCATCTCTACCGTAAAGCTACGATTTAACCGTGATCCACCCTGCAGACTGAATGAACTTTTTAATATGGACACAAGATGGCAATATTTAGCTATATGAGACGAGCACACACCTAATGTATTGTAGAATTAACCATCCACATACATGTAACAAACTCTAGATCATAATAATCATTATCATCATCGTCGTCGTTGGCATAATTACATTATTATCGTCATTAATAACAAATGATTTCATGTGTGGTGAATCTGTCAATCTCCTATGGTGTAATTTATCTGCTTTGATATTGCCTTGGAGATATGTCTGGACAGCAAAACACGTTAGTCAATACTTCAAAACTGCAACTTATTTTGATTTAGGTAAGTATGTCATCTTAAACCACTTGGCAATGAATTATTAACGCAGGCTTCAGCAAGATTTTTTCTTTCTTTTTTTGGGGGGGGGGAGCTATCGTTCTCGACTCAAAGGAATCAGGTAAAGTTCTGACAGTTTAACAATTTAAGAGACCTCTGCCTCATCGAAACAGTTAATAAAAAAAGGAACCATACGCATTCCAACACTAGACTCATAATCCTCTATGAGTTATTATAACAGCCTAACGGTCCCGCAGCCAGAACTACTACCTACTCCGCCCTTACCTTATTAATGCCTGTCCTTTAGCTTGACTGACGTTTCCATTCACAAGCGTCGGGAGGAGATGCGGTTTACAAACAGAGAGTAACACCGCGAGAGGCGGGACGTCGCACAGCTATCCAATCGCACGAGGAGCGGGCGGGACTTTTCCCAAAGTGGAGCTTTGTTGTAAGTAACTTGGACTGCTGCGAGCCTCAGTCTAAATGACTGAAGTTTGTTCCCCGTTATACTTTGAGACTGCACCGTTGCAAGAGATGCGGTAACTTGAACGCAAGCCCGAGTGTTTAACTTTATTTCTTTCGCTTTTTTAAGGGGATGAACTTTTATGGAGAAAACGGAGATAAGTCGCTTGTTATTTTAGTTTAAATTTTTTGTTTTATTTATTTCGTCAGTGTTCATTTTTTCCTTAAGATGAGAGTTGTTTTAAAACGTGAAGTTATCAGCTGCCACGGATAGATGATGCGTTCTTCAACCGTTGTAAAGTTTTGACACTTTTGAACGGAGAAGCGAGGGACCTTACTGCAGCGCGAGTTACCTGATGATGCGCGGGACACCGTGTTGGCTCTACTCTGTGTGAAAAGGACAAGGACATAAAACTGAGGGAATAACTGGACTTTCGGACACACTCGAAGTGGGATATATTCGTCTAACCAGCACTGCAACGTCGGAGTTCGTACTTTGAACCGTGCCATCATGAGTATTACGCTTTCCCTTTTGTTAATGTAATCAAAGTTGATGCATTGTTGGAAAGGACTGTGTCCTAGAAAGGTGGACTGGTATTCCGACCATGGCGTTTCCAGGTAGGGGTTTCAACCGATGTTACTTGATTTTGCTGATGATGTGGACTTTATGGCAACATTCTGCGTCAAGTCAAATTCGTCAAGAGTTCCAGGTACTGGAGGAGCAGCCCATCGGAACATACGTGGGCACGATAGAGACAAAACCTAGCTTCACGTACCGATTTAGCGAAAACCACAAACTTTTTGCGATTAACGGCACCACAGGTGTCATTTATACCACATCGGTGATTGACAGAGAGAGTTTGCAAAGTAACATTATTAATGTCGTTGTTCTGTCAAGTCAGCCTACCTATCCCACGGAAGTAAGGATTGTCGTGCTGGATATCAATGACAACTCACCCGTGTTCCCGGACGCTTCAATCGTTGTGTCTTTCAAAGAAGACGCCAGCAGTGGTAGACAAGTTATTCTGGATACTGCTACAGATTCAGACATTGGGAGTAACGGAGTAGATCACACAACGTACAGAATTGTGAACGGCAACGAACAGGGAAAGTTTCGTTTGGATATTACAGTAAATCCTAGTGGAGAGGGGGCATTCTTGCACCTGGTTTCAACTGGAGGATTAGACAGGGAACTGACCCCCTTCTACCAGCTTTTGATTGAAGTTGAAGATAAAGGAGACCCCAAACGATTTGGCTATTTGCAAGTGAATGTGACCATACAAGATATAAATGATAACCCACCAATTTTTGATGAGAACCATTATCAAACCAGCGTTTTTGAAGATGCAGCAATTGGATCCAGTGTTTTACAAATAACTGCAAAAGACCAGGATGAGGGGGCAAATGCAGACATCAGGTACTTTTTGGATGAGGGAACACCTTTCCAAATTGATCCTAAGGCTGGCACCGTAACTATAAAAGAAACATTGGATTATGAGAGCAAGAGAGAATACTCTTTAACTATTCATGCTGTGGATAATGGTGTGCCTTCACTGTCAGGTAGGTCAGAAGCCACCATCAAGCTTCTGGATGTCAATGATAATGACCCTGTGGTCAAGTTCAGATATTTCCCGACCAGTTCCAAATTTGCCTCTGTGGATGAAAATGCTCAGATTGGTACAGTAGTAGCCTTACTGACTGTCTCAGATTCAGACTCACCTACTGCTAATGGCAATATATCCGTTTCAATTTTAGGGGGGAATGAACAGAGGCACTTTGAAGTGCACACTTCCCCTGTTCCAAATTTGAGTTTAATCAAAGTGGCCAGCGTTTTAGACAGAGAGCGCATTTCCTCCTACAATCTGACTGTCTCTGTGTCTGACAATGGCAGGCCCACTGCCAGGTCCTCTTTTGCCAGCCTGGTTATTTTTGTGAATGATATCAATGACCACCCGCCTATATTCCAGGAGACCCTGTACAGGGTTGACATCAGTGAAGATGTTCCAAAAGGCAGCTACATTAAAGGGGTTTCTGCAACAGATGGCGACTCTGGGCAGAACGCCAACCTGCGCTACTCCCTGGTGTCTGGAAACAGTTTAGGCTGGTTTGCCATCAGTGAAAACAGTGGTCTGGTCACCAGCACTGCTCTGCTGGACAGGGAAATTGCATCTGAAATTGTGCTGAATATCAGCGCCAAAGACCAGGGAGTGCAGCCCAGAATCTCCTACACTAAACTAATTGTGAACATAAAAGATGTGAATGACCAAATTCCCACTTTCACGCAGAGCACTTATCACGTCTCCCTGGTGGAGCACTCCCCAGCAGGTAGTGAGCTCGTGGTGCTGTCGGCCACGGACGACGATCTCGGAGCCAACGGAACAATACGGTTCTCATTTGACCCCGAGACTCCGCCCAGTGTGCAAGACCTTTTTCGTCTGGATTCAATTTCTGGCCGGCTGAGCACAGCCGCAGAGCTGGACCGGGAGGACCAAGGGTCATACCTGCTCTATGTCCAGGCAAAAGACATGGGCATACCTCCTCTCCACTCAGTCGGCAAAGTGAACATAACGCTGAAAGACATCAACGACAACAGACCCGTTTTCTACCCGGTGCAGTACTTCGCCAACATCAAGGAAAACGAACCGCCGAGCTCGTACATCACCACAGTGTCGGCCACGGACGCTGATTTAGGAAGGAACGGGACAGTGAGGTACTCCATCACAGCAGGGGACACCTTTAAGTTTCGCATTCACAGTAACACAGGCAAAATCACAACCCTGGTTTCGCTGGACAGAGAGGAGAAGACAGCCTACCAGCTTCAGGTGACAGCCACAGATGGTGGGAACCTTCATTCCCACGCCCAGGCTATTGTCACCATCACTGTAATAGACACACAGGACAACCCCCCTACCTTCACCCAGAGTGTTTACAGTTTTGTCATCTTTGAAAACATTGGACTAAATTCTGTCATTGGAACTGTGTCCGCATCCACACTCGATCTGAACACTAATATCACCTACTTAATTACCTCTGGTGACCAAAGAGGCCTGTTTGCAATTAACAGCGCCACGGGACAGATCACTGCCTCCAGTCTGATTGACAGAGAGGAGCAGGCGTTTTACCAGCTCAAAGTAATAGCAAGAGGTGGGGAGGTAACAGGCCAGGCTCTTGTTAATATCACTGTTAAGGATTTAAATGATAACGCACCACGTTTTCCCCATGCTGTAGAGCATGTTAGTGCAGTTGAGAACTGGGGCGCGGGTCACCACATATTCCAGGCTAAGGCCATGGACCCTGATGAAGGCAGCAATGGCATGGTGGTGTACAGTCTCAAACAGAACCCCAAAGGCCTGTTCCACATACATGAGAAACACGGGCAGATCACTCTAACTGGGCCCCTGGAGGTAACGACCAGCTCGTATCAGGTGGAGGTCCTGGCGTCTGACATGGGAGTTCCACAGCGTGCTTCCAGTCTGATTTTAACAGTCAGCGTTTATGATGTCAACGACAACTCGCCCATATTTGATCAGCTGTCCTACGAGGTCACCATTTTAGAATCAGAAGCTGTGAACACTAGGTTTTTCCAAGTGGAGGCCACTGACCAGGACTCTGGCCTGAATGGGGAGATCATGTATGACATAATTGGTGGGAACACTGGGGACGTTTTTGGTATCTTTCCAGATGGGCAGCTATACATAAAAGCTGAATTGGACAGAGAGGTGCAGGAGAGGTATCATCTGCTGCTGGTGGCCACAGACAGGGCTGTGGAGCCGCTTAGCGCAACAGTCAATGTCACTGTGATTCTGGAGGACGTGAATGACAATCGGCCTCTCTTCAACAGCACAAACTATGTGTTTTACTTTGAGGAGGAGCAGAAGAGGGGCTCGCTGGTGGGGCAGGTCTTCGCCGAAGACAAAGATTTCGGGCCGAACAGTGAAGTGAGGTACAGGTTTGAGACGCCGCAGTCAAACTTTGAGCTTAACGCCATAACAGGGGAGCTGACCAGCACGCTGCAGCTGGACCGTGAGCTGCTCATGAGACAGCGGGGGGCCGCGGTGTTCACTTTCACCGTCATATCCTCTGATCAGGGACTCCCCAAGCCACTTAAAGACCAGGCCAAAGTGCAGGTTTACATCCGGGACATCAACGACAACCCGCCCAAGTTCACCAAAGACATTTACCAGGCCTCCATCTCGGAGTCGGCACAAAACCTGACACAGCTGCTGCGGGTCTCCGCCTCAGATGTGGACGAGAACAAAAACGGGCTGGTGCGTTACTACATCAAGGAAGGGAATGAGGAGAACCAGTTCAGCATTGACAGCAGCTCAGGCCAGGTCACTCTAGTGGGCAGGCTTGACTATGAAGCAACGGCCTCATACTCCCTAAAAATCATTGCCGTTGACTCCGGAGCAGTGCCCCTCTCCTCATCTTGCATGCTCAGCATCAGTGTCCTGGATGAGAATGACAACTCCCCCTCCTTCCCCAAGGCTGCCCTGACAGTCGACGTCCTGGAGAACATGAGGATCGGAGAGCTGGTGGCGTCCGTGACAGCCACGGACTCAGACTCCGGGGACAATGCCGAAATAACGTACAGCATCACGGCCAGCAACAACCACGGGACCTTCAGCATCAGCCCCAACACAGGGAGCATCTTCCTGGTGAAAAAGCTGGATTACGAAACTCACTCCCTCTATAAGCTCAACATCACAGCCAAGGACAATGGGAGGCCGCCCAGGTCCTCAACAGTTCCTGTGATCATTCACGTCAGGGATTTCAATGACAACCCCCCCAGTTTTGCCCCCGGTGACATCTTCAAGTCCATTCCTGAAAACCTGCCCCTTGCTACCTCGATAATGACCATAACGGCCCATGACACGGACGCAGACATCAATGGACAACTGGAATATTCCATCATTCAGCAGACGCCAAGAGGAAACCACTTCACCATCGACTCCATCACTGGGGTTATTTACACAAACCGGGAAATCGACAGGGAGTTCTCCAATCTCTTTGAACTGACAGTGAAAGCGACAGACCAGGCAGTCCCTGTGGAGTTCAGACGCTTTGCCCTGAAGAATGTCACAGTGTGGGTAACCGATCAGAACGACAATGTCCCCACATTCGTCTCCCAAAACGCCCTTGTCGCAGACTCCACTATCGTCATCGGCTCCATCCTCACCACCGTGGTGGCGTTAGATCCGGACGAGGGCGCGAACGGCGAGGTGGAGTATGAGCTGGTGAAAGGGGACTCTGACACGTTCATCATGGACCGCTACAGCGGGGACATCCGCGTGGCCTCCCCGCTGGAGCCTTCGCGTCTCGTCTACAGCCTCACCGTGTCGGCCACCGACCGAGGGTCCGACAGGAAGGCCTCCAAGACAGAGCTGACCGTCATCCTGCAGGGCACGGATGGGCCCGTTTTCTCCCAGCCCAAATACATCACCATCCTGAAAGAGGGGCAGCCGCCCGGCACCAACGTCATCTCTCTGGGCGCCTCCAGTCCCAGAGCAGGGACCAAGGTGGAATATTACATTGTGTCCGTGCAATGTGGCGACAAGGCCATGGGCCGGCTCTTCACCATCGGAAGACACACTGGAGTGATCCAGACTGCCACAGAGCTGGACCGGGAGCAGGGCTCCGACCTGTACCTGGTGGGTGTGTATGCCATAGAGACCGACACCAGCCAGCCCAGGACTCAGAAAGCCGAGGTGAGTGACTGCCCTTTTTTGTACTACAGTGTGGGGGGGGGGCTGGAGGCAGGGAAGGGGGACTGTGGTGAACATCTGAAAAAGTGCTCAGCCTTTCCATTTGCATGTTTAAGCCATTGGTGTAGATTAAATGGAATGGAACCAAGGCCTTGGATGGAAACACTACAAATGCCCTGTCCAAGTAAATAACACATAAAAGGCTTGTACCTAATGCATGTGCATCTACATTAAGCGGATTCCTCTTTTATTTTATTGAGTGCCGTGTTTTCATTCAATATAAATTGCCTCACACATGGGCGAGCAGAGATTGGTTTTGGCAGTATAACTTTATTGTTCCTGTTCACAAAAAAGGCAGAAAAGCCGTAACAATATCATGAGAATTTCAATTTTTGGGAAAGGAAAGTGAGTACTGTGCCTCCCATCTTTCCCCTTAGTCTGTTGTTAGGAACTCAAGTATCCAAAATGGTGATTATGAAATGCACAAAGCTAGAAAAAAACAATGGAACAGCAGCTTGTGAGTAGAAATAATGTTGTATGATGTTTAAGCCAGA